>NC_056735.1:1123174746-1123237246 GCF_019279795.1 Protopterus annectens
AAGACCAGTGCAGGGGGTGACTGTAACACTACAAAAATAATTTACAGGGCACAGTTCAGTGAATGTGATGCATTCTATGTGGGCAACACTGTAGATAAACTTAAGCATAGGATTTCATGTCATCTGTCAGAAATCCGCTTTGGATGTAAAAATAATGCACTAGCCAAACACCTTTCTCTTCATAAAAGACACACAGGTTTTAAGTTCCAGATCCTGGATCACAGAGACATGGGTGATCTTGAAGGAGACATCCCGAATATTCTGGAGAAACGTGAACTCATGTGGCAATTAAAGCTGAACTCTTTTGGAAAGCCTGGACTAAACTACTACTGTTCAATTAAAAGTGCACTGGAACTTAGAAAATTGCCACATTGTTTACATGACTAATTTTACTTTATTTTAGTTTATTCTACCACTTGGTTTTAAATACCATGTTAAATCAGTTGTAATTTAAGTGTATATTTTGTTTAATTTAAGTGTATATTTTGTTTCCAACATCTTACAATTTTTCTTATTTTTTTCTTTTTCTTGTTCTCTTTTTTCCACTTTATTCAAAATGATGTGTAATAACAATACTTACTAATTATACAATTATATTTTTATAGATAGTTTTTAGGGTTCTTGTACACAGACCTGAAGAAGTCTAGAAGGACAAAAGTGATCTTTGTTAAGAATAGGTTATGAAAACAGAATATGATTTTTACAATTCATTTTTTGCATACAAAGTGTATATGTATATATTTATATATATTTTTTGATTGCCAAATGGACTAAGGTTGATATATTTCCAGCCATGTAGTATATTGTCTTGGATAAAAATCACAGACTTAATAATCTGGTTAAATAAGAAGTACCACATCATTATAAATTTTATTTAAAGTACATAAGGGTTATATTATTATGACAGCTACTAAGTAGGGCAAGACCAGCTCGAATGTCACACTGATGGAGGAAGGGATGTGAATTTAACATGTGTACCAATAACATTCTGTTTTACAGCACAATAAACCACTTCCTTGCCTGATAAAAAGTATATATATATTTAGAAAGCTTGTGAGGAAACTACTATTACTCTTTTAATTTTGTTTTACTTGGATCGCTTGTCTGTGTACTTAATAAAGGATTTTTGACTTGAAACAGACTGCTTGCCTTGCTTGGATTATTTCTGAATACTTAATAATTCTATATATATTTTTTTTAACTTAAGACGAGTTTAAGTTCGCTACTTCTGTTACTATTGTCTGATCTGATTAATGTACAGTGATTAACTAGAGGTATATGGACTGAAATTCTTCCACACAGAGAAGTTTCTTACACTGTTTTGTTTAAATTATAAATATTATGGCAGCATAAAACAAAGAACTTTGTCCACTGTAATAGCTCCATTTCCTTAGACTACAGCTTTCTCCTTTAAATGTGCTCATTTTATTATTTTTAGCAGTGTACTGTCTCCCTTCCTTAAGTTTATTTCTCTTCTTGTGTAACCACCTTCATTTCTGAGCCAGTATTTTTCCAGAGCTGTACTACTGCATTCTGGCTTACATTTTTTCTCATTGTTTTGCTGATCTGTGGAGGTTGGGATAGACTTTGGACTTTGCATTGCAAAGTTCATAGAAACCTCTTTACATTATGCAGTTCAAAGTTATTACCATTGGTCAGGTCAAGGTGATATTGGACTAACTCTCCTACTGAAACTGTCACAGATCAACAAAATCAAGACTTTCGTCTACAAGGACAGAGACCTTTTAAACTGGATTGTTCCTCTTACTTACCGGCTGTTCATGTTAAGTCACTGATTATTTTTTCTATGTCTCCTTGTCAAGTTTAGCAATCATCTATAAAAATCCCCTAGTCATTGCCATACTTCCACAGGGAATACCCAAATTTAACAATACTGACTTTCTAAAAACACTCCTCAACAATAGGAAAAGCATATGTTTAACAGCCATTTAAATACCACCAGTAAATAAAATTGATACTGCTGAAATTATCCTGTATTGAATATCTTTGCAAATTAACCATTAAACTATACTACTTGGAGACTTAAATACAGACTGGAAACTCATAAATTCCACTACCCCCACTGAATCTATGAACTTCTACAACTTCAGACAATTAATAACTGCTAGAATCAATAAAACTTCAGGGAGACACTCAACATTAGACTGGATTCTTACAAACAAACCAGGCAAACTGACAAAAGCAGGCTGCTTCTCAGATAGCATAAGTGACTACATACCAACATACTGTATGCTATTAGAACTCTCCATAACCTAGATAAACATATCATCCATAATCAGATATGAAATACAACCAATTTCAGCAAAGATATTTTCAATGAAATACTAAAATAATGTAACTGGAATGTACATAGATCAGTGCCACTAGATAATGCTGTAGAATATTTTAATAACATATTTGTACAGACCTTAAATAATCTAGTAATAGTACATAATAGGGGCAGCACAGTGGTGCAGTGGTTAGCATTGTTGCCTCACAGCAAGAGGTTCCCTGGTTTGATTCTTGGCTGGGGTGCCTTCTGTGAGGGCATACATACATACAAATGTTTCAAGCATGGGCATTAACGCCCTTCTAGCTTGCCAATATGCCAAAGCACTTGTTCCCATAATAAATGTCTAGGCTGTACTTAAACATATCTAAACTAGTACTTGCTTTAATGTAATTTGGTAGTCTTTTCCAAGCATCAGCTACTCTGTCAGGGAACCAATTAGTACACGTCTCATTCCTATAGAATCTTCTACATAGGTTATCTGACGATTCTCTAGTACTTTTTGATAACCCCAAACATTCCCAGAGGTAGTTGTCCCTAAATGCCCTGTATACCTGAATAAGATCTCCTCTTAAATATCTGTAAGAGACACTGTACAAGTTCAGATATTTTAGTCTTTCATAATAACTTAGATTTTTCACATCTATGGATGCCCATAGTATATTTCCACTGTAGTCTTTCCAGTTTATTCATGCTTGTTTTTCTATAGGATTTCCATATTCTTATTCCATACTCAAGTTTGGGTCTAATGTAACTAACAAACAATGACTTCATTATGTTTGATTTCCTAGAATTTATAAATCTTTTTTATACAAACTATAATTCTATAACTATCATTAGCCAATTGGTTGATATGATTAGAAAAACTCATAGCTGAATCTACCCATATAACCAGGTCCTTAAATGAGTCTACAGTTTCAATCACTGTGTGCTGCATTAAATATTCAACTTTCAGTTTATGTCTCCCAAATGTCATATGCTTAGTTTTTGATGTATTTATCAACATATTATTCTCCTGTGCCCAGATGGTCAATTTAGTCAAATTATTTTGCAGACATGCCTCATCAGTAACATTTGCAATCTTCTTCTTCTTTCGGCTTTTCCCAGTTAGGGGTCGCCACAGCAGATCACCTGTCTGCTCATGATTGGCAGTGAAGTTTTTACGGTGTTGAGTTGCCAGCCCAGTGCCCAACCTTCCACAGAAGGCGCATGCACTCACGCCTAAGGCCAATTTAGAGTTTCCAATCCACCTACAGCATGTCTTTGGGATGTGAGAGGAAACCTATGTGACCACAGGGAGGACATGCAGACTCCGCACAGATGGCACCCCAGCTGAGGATCGAACTGGAGAACCTCTTGCTGTGAGTCGGCAATGCTAACCGCTGCACCACCATGGCCGCCCTATCTGTAACACTTGTAATCAGTTTACCCAATTTCAGGTCGTCAGTATATAGACTGTAGAACATCTCAGATTAAAAAATAAGGCCTGAAAGATACAATCTAAACAAGTAAGCGCCTAGTACAGAGTCATGTGGGACAACTTGACTAACCAAGGATTTCACCTGTCCAGTTGGCGTGTGATATTTGCCATGTCCTATTTGTAAGCTATGCAGCTATTCATCTTATCAGTAGTACATCAATACCTAGTTGTACTAATTTATTGATCAGTATTTTGTGCATGACCCTGCCAAATGCTGAAGTTAAATCTATATAAATCACATCACAGCACAATATTTCATTCATAGCTATTACTATATTGTTATAGAACATCATGTTACAGGTGGTAATAGATCTATTTTCAACATATGCATGCTGATATATGGTTTCAAGTCCCAACCTATCCAGTTCTGACAATAACTTATCCAGTATTACCTTCTCCATTATTTTTCCACAACATGAAAGTAGACATAAGGGTCTATATGATTCTGGGTTTGTACTACTCCCCTTTCCCTTAAAGACAAGTGCATGTCTCCAATCTTGAGGCATCTCCCCATATTTATATGACCTGGTGAGTAATAGATATAATGGTACTGTAAGTTCTTGCTTAAGTGTTCTCAGGTCATTGTTACTTATTCCGTCTCCTCCCTGCGCTTTGTTTGGATCCAGTTTACACAGTTCTTTTTCAATATAATCTAATTTGATTCCAGTATCTGGGGTTACCTAGATCGTCACTAGGACAACCTACCACCCCTTTTGTGGAGCCAAACTGTTTTGCATAAGATTTTGTAAATATATCTATAATCTGTTGTGTCTGAGAATAAATTTTAGAATCTGCACACAGTTTATCAATTTTTGTATCTTTACTCCTTCCACATCTTATGTATCTATAAAAAAGGTTTCCTATTATGCTCAATATCTTTATATAAATTATTTTCAAAATTTTCTTAATCTTGTCTAACACTGTGCTTAATCTGTTTGCCCAGCTCGTTTATTTCAGTTTTCAAAGTTATAGTTCGACCTCTCTTCCATTTCTTATATTTTTTGTCTCTCACCTTAATCAGGTATTTTGTTCTTATGGAAATATACCCCCTGATGTTGTGTGCCTAGATCCTGATGTTAAACATTTTTTTGATTTTTTGCACTCAGTTTCTCTTTCAAAACTTTCCACATTCCATCTGCAGTTTTTCCACTGAACACCTGACATCAGTTAGTTTTATATAGTAACTGTTTTGCTTCCCTATAATCTGTAATTAACCTTCACCTGAACCTTGGCTCAGATTTCAGTTTGGCAGAATTGTCTAGCAACAAATTAACCTTTTTGACCCCATGATCACTGCACTTCAGTGGTGGTAAAACTTGACTTGAAGTTACAGTAATTTCTTTGGGAACACAAACAATATCTAGTATATTCCGTCCCCTGGTAAGTTTTTTTACAATCTGAAGCATTTGTTGTTTCTGAGTATACTCTGTGAACAATTTCTTTACTAACGTTGTTGAATCAATATTATTCCAGTCTGTTTCTGGTAAATTTAAGTCCCCAGCTAATAATACTTTTCCCTCCTGTGTTTCGTGTAAGAAATGCATGAATTCCTGTAGGTCATCTGCACTTGACTTTGGTGGTCTGTACACTCCAACAATTGTTATATGTTCCAGGGCTGTCTTTATTTTAACAGTTACACAGTCTATAGTATTGGTGTTGTCACTGAACATGTAATAATCACAAGTCTCATAGCTATCTTTAATCCCTATCATAACACCTCCAACTGATGTTTTTGTTAGAATGTCTGTAACAGTAAAAACATTTATACCCTGACAGAACTGGTTTCCAGTAATTATTCTTTAACCATGTTTCACAGACTATAACAACATCAATCTTGTGGGAACGTAGCAAATTTTCTAATAAAAAAACTTTATTATTAATGCTCCTGGCATTAACAACCATCAGAGATGCATCAAATGTTGCTGTCTGTGAACTGTTACATTTTTGATCTGGCAAAAATCCTGGCTAGTGTTTGTCAAATATTGCAAAATATCTGCTGCAGAAATTCTCTTCCCTGATCTAGGCAAATGCACACCATCCTGTCTGAGCACGTGTGTCTAAAAGAAGGCTTGGATGCTCTACACTTTTCCATTTTTTAAAACAGGACATTTTTACCCATGTAGGTGTTTATCCAAAAAATCTTTTCATTCGCAGTGACCTGAATATCCTTTCTATAGGTGATTTGTGAAAAATATGTCCTAACACCAGTACAAGTGGGTCTATATTAGATAACCGAAAGAGCAAGTCAGCAAACGCTCACATGAGCAAAAATGCCGGGAATCGAACTCCTTATTGTGGGGGGGGGGGCTGCATCCCCCACACCCCCCATGCTAACTATATAGTTCAAATCCGTGGTCGCACTACAGTGAGGAAAGGGCAAATATCCTACTCCTCACTGTACCCCAACCCCACAAACACCTTTTCGATTCCCGGTGTTTTCGCTCATGTGAGCATTCGCTGACTTGCTCTTTCAGTTATCTAATATAGACCCATACAAGCTATAGGAGGGCTGTCAGTTCCCGACTAACAGTCAGAGAATTTTTGTTGGTGACATCATTTGTACCAACATGAATAAAAACAGATCCATACTTCCTTATATTAAGGCGTTCCAAGGAGTGTTTCACTTTTTCTATTTTTGCTCCTGGCAAGCATAACATTACTGAATGTTCATTATCATCTCTGCAAGTATAAGTATCAGTTCCTCTAATAACTGAATCTCCAATTACAAGAATATCTTTGCTGACCATCTCTGAAGAATCTTCAGCTTCTAATACAGTAATTTCTGCTCTATTAATTGTTACAAAGGATAGATCTTCATCATTATTAGTCTTATTAATTCCACTGTTTTCATTGCAAATTAAATTCTCATCCAGCTGGCATTGTAAATCCACAGCTTGAGCCATGTAGTCAGTGTCTGTTTTTCTCTTCTTTTTTCTTACAGTAATGTTCTTCAATCCTTCTACGTTCAGTTTTGATTTCTTCCTTTTCACCTGCCCCTTGCCTCTTTTTTGTACTGTTTCCATTGGAAAGGTGATGTCTTTTTCTGTGGACTGAGGGTTTTTTAATAGACAGATATCTTCATTGCCTGTCACCAGTGTGTTACATAAAGCAGAATCCTTTTTACTATGTATTCTCTTTCCTTTACAGTCATTAGTCAGTTTCTTTTTCCTCCTTGCTATTTGTTAAGAACTTCTTCCTTTCTTTCTTTTTTTGTCCTCCCTGTGTTCTCATGGGTTTCCTCCAGGTGCTCCGGTTTCCTCCTAGATTCCAAAGACATGCAGTAGGTGGATTGGACACGTTAAATTGGCCCTAGATATTAGTGTGCATGTGAGTGTGATGTGCCCAAACCCATGTGCAACACATAGGAGGAGGGTTAAGCAACCCAACCCCGTGAAACTGTAACTGCTATGGAAACAATAAATGCTGGAGAGTGTTCCTTGCCTGATATGCTAAATAAGGCATGGAAAATGAAAAGAGAGTGTACGTAATAAGAGTAAAGTCCAACCCTGCACCATGCCTGATAAAAGAAACAAAAAAAAAACATAATAAAAAGGGATAAAACCTGGAAAAATAGAATTCAAAATGCCTTCCATCTATTTAGACATCTTAGAAACTTTGTAAAACTCCATGTCAATCAGGATAAGCAAACCTACTATACCAACCTACAAGACAAACATAAAAACAACCCAAAACATTATTGGTCATCATTAAATGAGCTAATTCACCCTAGCAAGGCCACCACTCCCTCTCCAAAAATAGGCAATACAACAGACTCTGTCCTCACACAGTTTCAGTCCTACTTTATACAATCAATATTATTTGTCTTGGACATTAATACATCTGTCCCCCTCTCTCTACCCTTATCCAATCAAAAGCACCCACAGCTCTTCAGTTTTATTCCAGTGTCTACTTCGTTCATAGGTTCATAGATTAGTACTACGCTAACTGCCATTATGGGCCATTTTAATCCTAGCCAGTTACCCCATGTGAGAGTCAAACCCTGCACCTTGTGTTTTTAAGGCAAACACCTTAACCATTATGCTAACCTCTCACCCTTAGTTTAAAGAGCATCTTCCTCTTGCTCATAAGGAAGTTGCTCTTTAAACTAAAAACTACCTCCATAGCTGTGGAGGCTACCTAAAAATAGCCACAAAAATTATAGCCTTCTCTGTGTCTATACTAATTAATGGGTCCATAGCAGAAATACTTCCACATCTTTCCACCTCTTTTCCAAACACCTCTATATGCACTGTACAAACCCATCATATAGATAA
The DNA here is from genome assembly GCF_019279795.1 of Protopterus annectens. Classification (NCBI taxonomy): domain Eukaryota; kingdom Metazoa; phylum Chordata; order Ceratodontiformes; family Protopteridae; genus Protopterus; species Protopterus annectens. The sequence goes on from NC_056735.1 coordinate 1,123,182,791, forward strand.
GTATTACTTCTCCTTCTCTCACTCTGCCTTGTCTCCATCTAGCTTATACCACTCCTCCCACCACTTCAATTTTTTTTCCCTTGACTCTATTCAGCTTGTGACTTCCTCTTTCTTATGATTTTACCCCCTATTACCACTACTTACTTTGCTTATGTTTTACCCCCTATCACCTCTAAGATGCTAAAAAAAAAAAAAAAAAAAATTTTTTTATTCTGTATTATAATACTGCTCTTATTGCTGTGTGTTTTTGTTACACTAATTGCTTTTCTGTTGTTCTGTATTCTAATTAGTTACTAACTCCTGCTTAGTAGTTTTAGTTAAACTCTTGTATATATTTTTTTCTTAAGTGTGTTACCAAAGACTGTTACAGTGGAGCTTTTCTCCTCGGGCCTCTACTGAAAATGGACATGTATCCAGTTAGACTAGCCCGGTCAACAAATGTAAAATAAATAAATAAATAAATAAATATACACCCCATCACAGTGGAAATAAAACCCTACATCATGCCACTGCATAAAGGCATCACATCTTCAGCGATTAATACTATAGACCATTAGCAATTCTCTTCGCCCCTCTCAAAAATATTAGAGAAATGCATGTATATGCAGCTGATGCAGTACCTAACCTCAAAAAACCTGCTGTCAGAAACACAACATGGCTTCAGACCCCAGCAGAGCGCCACTACTGCTTTACTGCATTTTACCAATATAATAAATAAACTTAGAAACAATGGTCTGCTTGTGTCCGCCATGATGTTCTTCGTGTTTCACTGTTGCAGTCATTACATTTGGGTATTCTGCTGACAGGTTGCCCTCAGTCGGCCTGAATATCAAAGTCTTGGGTCCTGCGTCGATTGCTGTCTCCTCTTCCATGACTTCAGGTCGTCAGGAATATAAAACAGGCAGCCGACACCATTTTTTTCAGTCTTTCTTGCCACGCGGTGCCCGAAGCAGAAGCAGAAGCAGTTCGCAAGTGCCAGTCGGCCAACTCCTGAAATTTTCGAATTCGAGTTTCAGAACCGAAGTCTTCAATTAAAGCTAAGTACCCTGTTGGGGAAAGTTTTTCTTGCTCCATACCAATGTCAGTAAAAGTTAATAATTGCATTACTTGTGGGAAGCAAATACCTCATAAGGATTTTCATTTGTACTTTATTCCTTGCCAAGGCCCACATCATAACGTGCCTTGCTGTCAGTTTTGTGCTAGATTTAACCAATGCACTATTAAGCGTAGGTATATCTTTGCTTCAAAATATTTTGGAAACAGATTTAACTAACCTGAAATGTTGTTGGATAGCAATCCGACTACCGGAGTTCACAAAAAACGCAAAGAAAAGGACAGAGACAGACCGTCAAGGTCCAAAACCGACGACGATGCTTCTCATAAGCCAGTTGCCGGTACTCAGTGAGGCGCTTTCACAGCCCTTGATACCCACTACTTTCGAGTCGCAGGCCTGTACCGAGACCCATGTCGAGTCCAGCATGCCGCAAGATTCTCAAAGTATTGTACCCACAGATGTCTCTCCCTCGGATGGGTCCGGAGCCGCTGAGCAGGCACCGGCTTCTGAGGGTGTCTTCAGGCCTCAGCATTTCTATATAAAACCGACGCCAGCTTCAAAAACAAAGACATAAGCAACTTCTAAGGCTAAAACAACTGATGCATGAGCCACGTGCTTAGGCCTCTATGCCCAAAAAGCAGATGATCAAAATGGCTGAAGACTTAATTACCTTGATCAGGGGTTCCCAACCCCCCAAAGAGGCCTAGGCAAGACACCTATTATGAATCTTCAGATCAGGTTTTTATTTCTTCTGATTCCTCTTCTGATCAGGAATTTTCTATACCATCCTATGAGGATTCAGATGCAGAGGAATCCATCCCATTTGCATCTCCTCCTGAAGATTATTTCTTTGGAGAAACCTTGCATACTTTGAGGGAGCATTTTCATTGGGAGAGTCAAGATTTCTCAGAATTAAAAAAGAGGCTTAGGGATTTCCTTCTTCTTCCTCAGCACAGGCCTTTGGCCATACCTCCTGTATTAGACATTGTTGTTGATGTGTTTTCGGAATCAAGCATGACTCTAGATTCCCTACCTACGGCTCCTAGCAAGCCAAACAGATTTTACAGGGTTCGACTCACACAAATTTTTATTCAAAAACTCTGCTGCTGACTCTGAAACTATTTCACATGGTCACAAAGGTGTAAAGGCCTCAACAGCTAAGAATCCTACCCCCTCTGATAGAGATTCCAGGGCGCTGGATAGATGGGGAAAGAAGGTTTATACGTCTGCAACCTTGGCAATTAGGGCCTTAAACTGCCAGTTTCATATGCTTAAATATCAACAGCATGTTCTGGGATTATTGAAACAGAAAATGATGCTGATTTCTGAATTTGTGGAAAATAAAGAATTACAGGATTTATTGCATGGAGCAGAACAGGTTGGAAAGCATACTTTGCAATGTGGTTTTGATTCCTTGGAGGCCTCCTGCAGGGCTGCAGTTACTGGATCTGTGATTAGAAGGCATAACTGTCTCAAAGATCAAAATTTGCCTGATCGTGTTAAGGCTTAATTGTTGGATGCACCTTTACAGCATGATACTCTGTTTGGTAATAAGGCAGAAGAGGTTTTAAAGAAAATGGAAGATAAAGCTAAGTCTATGCAAACTGTAAAAGACTTCTTACAAGTGCAGCCACCAAGATTCTGTAGACACTGGCCTACAAAAAATTGGTCCTTTCCTGTGTCTGATAGAGCTTCGCTGGGCAAATCCAGGCACTCAAAAGGCTCTAAATACCATTCACAGGATTCTTACAGGTCAAAGCAATGGGGTACCTCTACCTCCAAATCTGGAGGAAATAAAGCACAACCCTAGAGTAAACAGTCTCTATGACTTCAGTCTGCCATCACCAAGGACTTATCTTTTGGCAGCCCCCTTAGGGGGAAAACTAGCACTTCATGCTCAAAATTGGCAGTTAATAACCCAGAACAAGTGGGTATTAAACATAGTATTCCAGGGATACAGATTTAATTTCCATACCTTGCCAATTCCAAACGGTAGGCCAGATCTGCCACTAAATCAATGGGCAGAAACACAGAAACAATTTACGTCCCTCATGGATATGGGGGCTATTCAGCCAGTACCAGAACTGGAAAAAAGACAAGGGTTTTACTCAAGACTGTTCTTGGTACCCAGAAAAGACAATGCCTGGTACCCAATACTGGATTTATCAATTTTGAATACATTCTTGGACATACCAAAATTCAAAATGCTAACTTTGCAGCAGCTTCTGCCCATGCTGGACAAGAACGATTGGCTAGTAACTCTAGACTTAAAAGAGGCATACCTGCATATCCCAATAAGGGAATCGTGCAGAAGATACCTCCGCTTCAAGGCTGGTTTTATGCATTACCAATTCTCTGCACTGCCCTTTGGCTTATCTACTGCGCCCAGGGTCTTTACAAAGTGCCTTGCACCAGTAATTGCATTTTACTTGGACGACTGTCTCATTCAAGCAGAAAACAAGGACATTCTTCTTCAACATATGGCGTTTGTGAAAAGGATTCTAACATGCCTAGGGTACACAATAAATGAAAATAAATATCAACTGGTACCCTCTCAAAAGATTACATTCCTGGGTGCAAGCTTGAATACAACTGCCCAGATGGCTTACCTTATGCCAGACAAACAAAGGCAACTGACTATTTACTTCAAACAGAAAAACCCAGTTATCTGCAAGACAAATTCTGCAGGCTTTGGGGTTCATGGCATCCTGCATTCTACTGATTCCATTTGCAAGACTGCATATGAGGAAACTACAGTGGTACCTAAAAAGTTTATGGAGTCAACATTGCCACAGTCTGGAAACAATGATTCCTCTCATTCCCTGCCTACAACAGGAGTTTCTCTGGTGGGCAGAGACATGTCACCAGAACATGGGACGGTCTTTCACTCTACCCCCTGCCAATCAAACCCTAACTACAGATGCATCAGACTATGCTTGGGGGCCCACCTGGCGGGGAGATGCATTCAGGGCATATGGAGCCCAAAACAAATGCATCTGCATATCAACCAGAAAGAGATGTTAGCTGTTCAGAATGCCCTGACAGCCTTCAAGGACTTCATCCAGGACAACTACTGATAAAGACGGACAACACCACGGTTATGTGGTACATAAACAAGCAGGGGGGCACACATGCCTACCCCCTTTGCAGATTAGCCATGGCATTGTGGGACACAGCTTTGACTTAGCAAGTACATCTTCAAGCTCAATTCCTGCCAGGAAAACAAAATACTCTGGCAGATGACCTAAGCAGAAATGTTATGGACCCTCACAAGTGGAAACTGGATCCACAAGTCTTCAGCATGATAACAAAGAGATGGGAGAGCCCGGACATAGATCTATTTGCCTCTCCCCAGAATTATCAACTGGACAAATTCTACACAAGGACTTATCACAGACAAGCATGGAAAGTGGATGCCCTATCCTTCAGTTGTTAAAACCTATCAGTCTACGCCTTTCCTCCTCTGCCTCTTCTTCCCAAGGTCCTACTAAAGGTCAGACAGGAAAAAACAAAAATGATTCTAATTGCCCCGGACTGACATTGCCAGCACTGGTACCCAGTCCTAAGGAATATGTCTCAACTCCCTCCTTGGTACTTGCCTCAAATACCTCATCTACTGTCTCAGCAGAACAATCAAATTCTGCACAATCAGCTCCAAACTCTGAACCTGGCAGCATGGCTGATCATGTAGTTATTCAAACAACACCTCTCAGTAAATCTGTGATGGATGTCATTTTGGAAGCCAGAAGGCCTAGTACTAGAAAATCCTATGCTGATAAATGAAAGACATTCTGTGCTTGGAACCAAGCACAAGGAACTGACACAGCAAAGCCAAATATTCCTCAGATTTTACAATACTTGACTGAGATGCTTGACAAGGGCCTATCTTTTTCATCAATAAAAATCCATACCTCTGCCATCTTGGCTCATTACAACACAGAGCCGCCCATCTTTCCTCATCCTTTGCTAAAACAGTAACTTAGAGGGGCCAAAAATTTAAGGCCTCCCAGAAGATCACCAATTCCTGCATGGGATCTCAATTTTGTGTTGGAAAAGCTCACCCTGCCTCTATTTGAACCAGCTGCTACTGCAGATATAAAGTTTTTATCTTGGAAAACAGCTTTCCTTCTGGCAATCACTTCAGCACGAAGGGTTTCAGAAATATAGGCCCTCATGGCTGTGGAGCCTTTTATTATATTTTACCCAGACAGAGTGTCCTTCAGGACCAATCCTTCCTTTATGCTTAATGTGGTATCCAGTGTGGGTCTTAACCAAACTATTCACCTGCCAACTTTTTACCCAAATCCGTAGAACAAGGGGGAGCGGATTCTGCATTCCTTGGACGTACACAGACAACTAAGATTCTACTTAAACAGGACCAAATCTCTAAGAAAGTCTGAGCAGCTACTGGTGGCATTTGCTGCAGGATCAGATGGAAAGGCTCATATTCTTACAAGGGATGAGGAGGGACTATCGGCACAGTTGAGACCGGCCATTGAAACGACCAATTTTGGCGCCATTTCCAATGCTAATCAAGTGGCTTTAGTTCTAATAATGGCTCTAATGTAGGCATTATTCTAGGTTTTAAAGATATAACAAAGAATTATGAGTTAACAAATAAACCGGATTATGCCAAAACGGTCAATAGAACTCTGACCTATAAGGAGAATTTGGACAGTTTGTATTTTTTAATGGACAAATTCAAAAGTTTAGAGTGTGACAGTGTTTACTTAAATGAATGTATGAAACATAAAATTGTACCCAAGGGCTTAAGAGTCTGTAAATACCCGAGTAGAGTACAAGAAGGTTCGGAATTTTATTCAAATCTTTTGAATATTTTTGACAACTGTGGTTTGGAAATAGTAAAAGCTATAAGGGACGAGAATGAAAAAGAAAAATTGTTATTGTTGAAGAAAATGGAGAAAGTTAATCAATGCATTCTCAATGATTTATTATTTACTGTTGAAAATGAAAAAAGCAAAGTATCATGACATTTTTTTACAAACTGACAAGAAATGTATCTGTAATATGTTTAGAAAGCAAGGTAAATTACAAAGGGACCTGAAAGAATATAAGGAAGGTATAGCATATCCGAAACCCAAACCTTTTGTAAAATTTGTGGAACAGGAGGGTAGAAGTTTTAATCATGATTTGCCTAGCAGTAGTTACAGACCTGAGGAAAATAATTTTGGTCAGTCATATCCCTCCAGGGACATCCCTTTGGAACAGTCTTACTTTAAGGAGATCCAACAGGATATGGAACAAACCACAAATACATTACAATTACAAGAATTATCAGTACAACCAGGGAAGAAACACACAATATTACTCTCATGTAGATACTATTTCTGTGTCCAACAATGTGTACTCATTCCAGGGTTACAACATTTTCAATTATAGTGCTGTTCCTATTGATGTTGAGCATTTTAATTTAGTCTCTAAAGGTTTTAAATTTATTCCACTAAGGAAGGTTAATTTGGCTAAAGCTATAGTAGATCTGAAGTTGTTTATTAGAAAAAAGAATTTAGCTATATATTTTGGTAATACAGGGCAGGGTATCACCGCTGAACCTATTCTCAGAAGGAAAGGAACTTTCAATCCCCCATTGCACCCACAATTGAGAAATTTAGAAAATATTATAGAGAGGGCAATTAGAAAGGAAGTTCAGAAAAACAGAATCTTCACAAATCTTTCCAAAAGGGAAAGACAGTACTTGGAAACTTTAAAAACAGACCGCACCATTAGAATTATGCAACCCGATAAGGGGGGAGGTACAGTTCTGATAGACAGCATTATATACGAGTCCAAAATGAAGAACGAACTTAATAATTCCTCCAAGTATATTCTTGCCTCGATTAATGAGGTTAATATAGCCAATTCCAGAATTCATTTGATGCTTGACGATGTTTTGCTAGAAGGTTCGATGAATTTGGAAACTCACAAATATCTATATAATAAATATCCAAGAGTTCCTTCAGTGTTCGGCATTCCAAAGGTTCATAAGTGTACCATTGAGACTAGTAGTCTCTTCGGAAGGTGCCATTACAGCCCCCATTTCTAAATATATATAGATATTAAGCTTAAAAGCTTGGCATCAACAGGTTCAGCTGTTTTACAGGACTCATGGGATTTTCTCAGACAGTTAAAAGTGGATGTATATAGTGATACATTGATTTTTATCACGTTAGATATAGTGGACTTGTTTGGTAGTATACCCCACGAGACAGGTTTACATTGGCTGGAGGAATACATGTTGACATTTGGACATTTTTCACACAATGATTTTAACAACATACTTCTTTTTATGGAAATTGTTTTAAATAACAATTTCATGTATTCCGGGGGAGAGTTTTACAAACAGATTAAAGATGTGGCAGTGGGGGCCAGTTGTGCCCCCATGTATGCCAACATTGTTCTTTCCTAGTGGGAACATAAATTTGTTTTCCACAGCAAATTTGTTGGATGTTGGTCTTTGTATAAACGTTTCCTAGACGATATTTGTATTTTATGGACAGACAGTGAAGATAATTTTTTTGAATTTTTGAACTATTTAAAACGTACAACTAAATTTCTGGATTTTACTTATCATGTGGATCATGATATTCTTAATTTTTTAGATATCAGTATTTCAAAAAAAAATGGTAGTTTTTGCTCAAAAATTTTTAGGAAGAAAACTTTTTCGAATTCATACCTTCATTTTAGTAGTAGCCATCCTTTTTTTCAGAAGAAAAAACTTATTAAGGACAACTGGTTAGGGTCAGTCGCATGACCTCTAAGGATGAGGACTATATCACTGAGTGCTATAAAGTAAGTGAAATGTTTCAGAATAGAGGTTATCCTTTGAACTTAATTCAACAAGTTATCAAGGAAGTGAATGAAGGTAGGCAAAGTAGGTTTGCACCCATTTTAGGTCAGGATCCATGTTCAACCACTGACAAAATTCTCCCTGGTTCCAGTAATGATAAAAAAGATGCATATATTTTGGATTATAATGGGGATTCAAATGTCATTAGAAAAGTGGTAAGTAGAGAATGGGACACATTTAAGGAAATTACTGATATAGAACCCACAGTTGTGGGGCATTTGCAGTTTACGTACAGAAGAGACATGAATTTTAAAAATGTTTTTGAATATTGTGGAGCACAGGGGGATCATAGTCATCGTACCAGAATTGGTACATTTAAATGTGGTACATGCTCTCAGTGTAACTACATTCATAATGCTTCTTCTTTAGAGCTTCCCAGTAGAAATAAACACATTAAGAGTAGGGTATATGTCAATTGTAACAGTAGTGGTCTTGTTTACTTAGCCATGTGCAAAGAATGTAGTTCTTTTTACATAGGGAAAATGGAACGAAAACTTAAGACACGGATTTATGAACATCTGTATGAGATTGGCAGGGCTAATACTAAGAATGCATTATTTCGTCACAAATTAATTTGTACACAAGCATGTTATTCTTTTTTTGTCCTGGAGGTTGTCCCAAAAGAAATCAGAGGGGGTATGTGGGAAGCAAAACTAGAGTACCGAGAGCTTTACTGGCAAGTAATATTGGAAGCTACTCGGCAACCAGGACTAAATGATATGCTGTCAATTTTACCAGTTTTAAAACTTAGAACTGCTAAATTATGAATGTAAAGATTTATTATTCCACTAGAGGGCATTGCACTATTTGCGAAGGACTTGTTCTCATATAATGATTTTTATATGACAATGTTTTTAAATTGTAACATTATGTTATATATAATGGTAATACACCTATATTTTAATTTTAATTATTATAAGATGCATATATGAAACAGCATTCATTTTTTATTACAGTTACTATGGTATTTTACGACAATTTTATATGGTTTTCATAATTAAATCTGAATCTTATAGGCGAGAATATGAGTGACTCATGTTGGTCTGTCCAATGACATTTGTTTTTTTAATGGTGTTATAGTATTTAAATGATATAAGGCAACCTGATTTTGTATCTGATTAAGTTTTTGACGAAAATGCCAGGTTGTAAAAGCAGCGTTAATTTTTGTGCATTATTCTGTCTGAATAAAATTCCTTCGTGTGACCCGGGCTCTCATTTGGCTGCTCTGAGTGAATTGCGGATCGTTACTTAGTTCAAATCTCACTGCCATCCTTTCTGTGGTTATCTATTTCAAAGCAGACTATTTCAAAGTGGATAAGCCACTGCATTCGTTTCTGCTATTTACATCATGGTAAACCGGTGCCCAAGGGCATTAGGTCACATTCCACCAGGGCTGCATCTACCTCAGCAGCTTTTCTCAGAGGGGTGCCAACCAAAGACATTCTAGAAGCTGCTATTTGGAGTTCTGTTCATACTTTTACAAAGCATTATCATTTGCCTCTCTTCTCTAAGTCCAGGGCAGGCTTTGCCACCACAGTCCTGCAGGGCCTTATAGCCGCTCCTAATGCTATTTAGTTCCAGCCTCCCATCCATAGCTTTGGGATTCTACCCAAATGTAATAACTGCAACAGTGAAACACGAAGAACATAGTACAGTTGTGTACACTTACCTAAATGTTGATGTTCGAGTGTATTCACTGTTGCAGTCCGGGTTACCCACCCGCCATCCCCCTTTATCATACAGCTTCTTTTTCCTTCACTATATCTTTTAGATGAAGGTAAAGTTTATGTTGTGACAACTGCATGCATATACAGTTTTATATATATATATATATATATATATATATATATATATATTTTTTTTTTTTTTTTTTTTTTTGCTCCCCATTTGGGAGGCACCTGACATCTGGGGCAAGAAAAACTAAGGAAAATGGCATTGGCTGCCTGTTTTATACCCCTGACAACCTGACGTCATGGAAGAGGAGACAGCAACCAAAGCAGGATCCAAGACTTTAATATTCAGGCCGACTGAGGGCAACCTGCCAGCAGATTACCCAAATGTAATGACTGCAACAGTGAATACACTTGAACATCTACATTTATGGTAAGTGTACACAACTGTACTTTCTTAGACTTGCCAAAGGCATTTGATACTGTCTCACACCAGTGACTGCTCGCTCATCTCTCCTCAATAGGACTTTTACAGTACTCCTTGTTGTGGTTTCTTGGGTATCTATCTGGAAGGCAGCCAGCCATTAAATGGCAACCAATTTCTACAGGTGTTCTTCAGGGCTCTGTTCTGGGTCCTCTCTTATTTAGTATATTTATTAATCACCTCAACGCAAGATGCTAATTTAGTCTAGTATGCAGATGACTTCACATTAACGTGTGTGGCCTCAACAATGAATAACCTCCAAGACATCACCCAAAAATATTTCTCCTCTTTAGAAACCTGATTCAAAGAATCAAACCTCCTATTCAACCCCAAGCATGGCCAGCCTTAGGCATAGGCGAACTAGGCGACCGTCTAGGGTGCCGTACAGGTCAGCCTCAAAAGGGTGCAGTTTAATGGTTTCAAAACTTTCAGTGTTTCACATACATTTCTTTACTTCTCCGCCCCCCCCCCCCCCGCCCATATTGCAGGCTAGCAACTGCGCCCTCCCCCCACTTCATAGTACAAAGCACGAATGAACTTCCAATTTCCATCTACAGTACATAGCACAGCCCCCTAACTAAGCCATACTATACTAGTATATGTTGTTCTCCATTCCCTCCCCCTGCATCTATGTGCTGAATGTGAGTGGCTGCTCTTGTTGAGCATTATTCAAAGCATCCAATCAGTGATGCTTTCATTCATACCACTGACATCCCGGCTACTGCTCCATTGAGTGTATATAACCAGCTCACGCCCGCCTCTCATTCCTTTCTTCATTGACGAGGACCTAGAGAGGCAGGCACATCTATTGGTTATATCGTTACTTCCGGGTTATCTGAGTGATTCGTCATCAGCAGTCTGCTTGGTTCTCTGCAGCTCCACGCAGGCTACACAAATGGCGCGGGTTTGGGCATTTTGTTTTGTGCCTTCGGCCCTCCCTTCACCTTGCTTGGGTTATTTATTGCTTTTGCTGCTGCTCTTGGCTAGGGTAAGTCGGGGTCCGGGGAATAATTTCTATTTAAACTGCATCTGTAATTTGTGTTCGTTCGAACTTCAATCTATAAAGTAGACTGTGTGCTGTTCATTGCTGTAGTAGAGTTGGCTTGTGATAGACCCAGCGTGTTGTGTTGTGTGTAAATAAAATGGACGGTAGCACAACAGGGCTATTTTACCTTCTGTTTCCTGATGTCTGTGTTAACATGGTCAGGGCCAGCCTTTAGAGTTTCATTTTCATAATTTCTGTTGAATTACATGGTGTCTGCTGTCTGGAGTTGTAAATGCTTAAATGGAATTGGAATTACATTGAGTTCATAAGTCGCACAATGTAATAAGTCTAGTTACAACTTATAAAATCCAAAGTAGTATGGAAATGCAGGAATGTCTTTTGGCAAGAAAACAGTTTTATTAACCAAACTCTCTAAATGCCAATCAAACAAACTGGAACAAGTGTAAAAATAAAAATTTCACATCCACGTAAATAAATCACATTAACGCTGTTCTCCATATACGTTTTCGTCCTGTTACAGACTTCATCAGATAACTACACTAAACCCCAACCTTTCTTTTTATATACCACTAATTGATATAATAAATCAATTAAATAAATCAATCAATGAAATTGCTTTGTTAAAACATTGAAACACATTTTAAAACAAAGAAACCATTTCTATCAACTGGTTCTTATTATGTGTATGTTAAAACATTTATATTCAAATTAAATACTGCTATTAAAAAATATTTTTTTGTGTAAAATCTTTACAATAATTTTATGTTAAACAATAAAATCCTTAGAGACACATTGTTATACCAAAAAATGAATAAAAATGCCATCTAGTGGTTGTTTGTTAAAATTTAAAAGGTTAAGACTTTGCGTTCACCATATGATACTCTCCAAATGCTCTCCTTAAACAGTATATACTCATCCTCTCACTGTCCCATTTATCTTTCCCAGTAAACAAATGTTAAATAAATAAAATAAAGAAATGCAGTAATGTCATCAAATCAAGGAATGTTAAGATTAACTTTAATAAAGAATGGTACAAACATCACACTGATTTATTTTTGACAAATTAAATAAGTGTATCTTGATGGATTTTTTGAAGCCACTGGGTACTGGGGCATTCTAAAGCCAGCTTGCTCCAAAACCAAGAGTCTGAAAAGCAAAGGAAAAACTCCCTGAAGACATCAGCCTCATTTGTCTCCTGCTATAATTGCTTTTAAAGTGCAGTTGCTTTGTGATAACTCGTATATGGAAAGCCTTATTTCACTGCTGTTATTTTCATTTGTTAGTCATCCACTAGCACGCTACCAGCCACGGTACATTAAAGTGGCCTTACAAAACAATGCTATTAATTTATATTGCTCACTGTCTGTCTTTAGCTAACAGTGCTAATATATTACAAGTGTCCTTGATTTATTTCTGGATTTGTTCTGGCTTTGTTCTGAAGATGTTGTGGGTTCTTTGATATGTTTGAACTAATGAAAAGGTTAAAAATGTTTCCACAATTGAGTGCTTTTGTTGAACTGTGATCTTACTGTGATGGCTGCAGATATTTGTTGTTTTATTGTATTTACTATCTATTCCTGCAGTAAGGGCGGCCACAGTGGTGCAGCGATTAGCATTGCCGCCTCACAGCAAGAGGTTCTCTGGTTTGATCTTCGGCTGGGGTGCCTTCTGTGCGGAGTCTGTATGTCCTCCCTGTGGTCGCGTGGGTTTTCTCCAGGTGCTCCGGTTTCCTCCCACATCCCAAAGACATGCTGTAGGTGGATTGGATACTCTAAATTGGCCATAGGCATGAGTGCATGCGTGTGTGTGTGTGTGCCTTCTGTGGAAGGTTGGGCGCTAGGCTGGCAACTCAACACTGTAAAAACTCCACAGCCAATCATGTGCGGACAGGTGATCCGCTGTGGCTACCCCTAACCGGGAAAAGCCGAAAGAAGAAGAAGACTATCTATTCCTGCAGTCAGACTACAAGAGCAACAACTCTTCAGAGACAGTTATCTTGTTTATAATAATGTTGCACAAGAGAAATTTAGATGGTGAACTCAAAACTGAAATGGCTGAAACAAAGGAGTTTACTTGTATTAAAGCCTAACAGCAGTAGTCATGTAATGTGATTCACCAGATTCTGCTTTGATTTTGTGATGTACTTGATTTTTTACTGTCGATCAATAGAATATTAAAGCATATTTGATAGCAACTGCTAGCATTGCTAGTGCAGCTTTTTGAAGGTGTACTTGTGGTGATTTTACCTTCTGATTTTGTCAAATGCTATATTTAACTCTTGCTCATTTTTTTGCTGTTTTGTGTTGGGCAATGCAGTTTTACTTTTCTAATGATACATTTTGAGTTTGAGTTTCTTTTGTGTGAATTTTTGGTGTATCAAATTAGTGTCAGTTATTATTTAATCCTTACCCAGCCATTGTCCTTCATTTAAACATTGAAAGAACTGGAGTGGGTTTTGTGGGAGTGACCCATCTGTGGGCATGGCTCGGATAGGGGTGTTGCTTGAGTATGGTGTGGGTGGGGCTTAAGGGAAGCCAGAGCAGTACTTCGCCTAGGGTGCCGTTTCAGCTAAGGCCAGCCCTGACCCCAAGGAAGCTAAGTTAATGCTTTTTACCTCAAAACGTTGCAAAATCAAAAGCTATCTTTTACCAAAAAGTCAGTGAATAATACTGTCATTGAAACTGTAACTCACAGTAAACTTCGAGGTGTTATAATAGATGACAGTCAAGTATTACCAGTATATACTGCACACCATTAAAGGGACAGTCCCAGGGATTTTTTGTTTTGATTCAGCTTTTGTTTACATTTCAGGTTTGTCTTTCTGAGCATGTTCACCTTTGCTTGAGGGGGGGTGGGGAAGAGTGCCTGAAGGAAGTTTCAAAGGGGTTAGCCAAATTCCATCGCAAATTGCAGTTGTACTGACAACAGCTCTCCCTGTGAGCCATTCATTAGTGCAATCTGTGCATTTTACCCTTTGAGAAAAGTAGCCTTTCAGGCATTTTATGACCTGATTACTGCTGCTACTACAGAATGCACATCAGTAATGCAAGAGTTTTAAAACATTAGTAAACAGTGTGTTTTGTTTCTTTCATTTCATATTTTATTCTGTGGTGATTGTGAATCCTGGCCATCTACAACAATTTTATGACATGGCTTCTATCTATAGAAAGTATCTGAGTCAGGCAGACAATAGTGGAAACCATATTTCTCTCTTTCATGTTTTACTGTATTCTGATTTTTGAATACTAGCCCAGTGTAGTGACTTTCTGACCTGATAGTAATTCCATAGAAAGCAAGTGTGTGACAGAAGGTTGCAGCATAAGTAAACACTTCTGTTGCTTTTTCAGCTTCTAATTTGATACATGCTGATTTCTGAATACTACTAGACAAATGCACTATTTTTTATGAGTGGGGCTGCTTTTTCATCTGTAGAAGCATGAGTGATGCAAAATTTAAAAATTAGTATACACTTATGTACCTTTTCACTGGCACAGCTTTCTTTATTTTAAATATGAGCCTGGAGCTGGGGGCATAGTTCCCCAATCCATTGTTAAGTCAGAGAGGAACACAAATTCAAAGACTATTTTATCCTGGGAGCTGAAACAAGACTGGGTCTGTGGATTTACAAGATATTTAAAAGTAAAATGACACTGTGGGTGGGAATGAAAGTGATGTGTCGAAGTGGGCGTGACTTCTGTCAGCTTAACTCAGACCCTAATTTTAAACATTGGGATTGTCGCTTTAAATCTATGCAGCAGATACTAGGCTACCTTTATAGGATCAATGGATTCCTTACAGATACTGCAAGAAAAACTCTAGCCAGTACCTTCTTATTGCCAACTCTCTTATACACCGCTTCTATTATAACAGATTTAAACAATACTCAAAGAAATAAACTTGCCTTCTGCTACAATAAAATAGCTAAACATATCACCAGTTTCCATTGTAGGACCAGCTATTGTCATAACTTCAAGTAATTAAAGGAAAAAATAAAACCGAGCACTGAATCAGCATGACTACAGACTACCAAAAGTGAGTGCTTTTGCGATTAACAGTAAAAATAACAGTGTAAAAACAGAAAATAACAGTATATTAAAAACTTCTGGATGAGAGTTGTCTGTACACATCCAAATATATGACAAAGTCTATAGAAACTAACAAAACAAGTTGTTGTTGTTTGTCTTTCGGCTTTTTCCCGGTAAGGAGTCGCCACAGCAGAACTCCAGTCCGCTAATGATTGGCAGTTAATTTTTTTATGAAACGCCGAGGTGCTAGCTTGACGCCCAGCCTTCAACTAAGGCACGCCCATTTACGTACGCATGTCTTTCGAACGCTACCCAACCGCAGGGAGAACATGCAGAAGGCACAACACAGAAGGCACTCCCAAGCCAAGCTGAAAATCGAACGGGAGAACCTCTTGCTGTGAGGTAACAACGCTACCGCCATACCACCGCGGCATCTAGATGTTTGTTAGAAACTAACAAAAACAAGTACACTGTCAAAAATCAGTGGGGAAGCATGTATAATATACTGTTCTTTATGCATATATGTGTTTTTACGTTTTGTTGTTTGATAAGGAGAATGCATAATAGATTTAAGGACTTCTTAATTATTTTAATTCACATTTATGTAATGATCATGGTGAATGTGCCTCTGATTGGTTGAAAGTAGTTTAAATGTTGTATGTTTTTTGTGATTGTTAGTCTGAAGAAGCGATTTGTTAATTGCGAAAGCGCTCACTTTTGGTAATAAAATGAATACCCTTTAGCCATGTTGATTCTGTGCTCGATTTTATTTTTTCCTTTTATTACTTCATACAGTTATGCTGAGTCAATACCTGGTTGCCTCTTTGTTTTTTAAACTTAAAGCAATTAAACTGGCTTGAACTACACAACTATTTAACATGCAACTAACTACAGCACACAAAATCATACATCATCCAGAGAATTGCCATGCACTACAAGACTTATTACTACCCTACTGTCCACAAGGGACCTGCATTCTAGTAACAAATTCTTATTACTTATAAATAAGTCAAATAATGTTGCAGGAGACTCGCTCTACTCCAAATAGGTTGTTAAACTCTGGAATAGTATTCATACACAAATAAAGTTCTGCAACAAACTCAGTAAGTTTAAAGCACTGCTTAAACATCTTAACCAGTCCTGGTCCTGCACATGCTTATCCCAAGGTTAAGACTTTGTGTTCACCATATGATACTCTCCAAATGCTCTCCTTAAACAGTATATGCTCATCCTCTCACTGACATCTCAGAACAGTTTTTATCCTTAACAGCTGCCTGTACAATCTACAAAGTTGCACTTGGGCTTTCTCTTTAGTAACTTCCACCTCTGTAAAATCTTAGAATGCATATGTAACTACTGTTTGTGAATAAATGTAAATAGAAATGTAACTACTCTGTGTTTAACTGGAAATTAGTATAATGCAGTATAAGCAAATGGAGCTTTTCTCCCTGGGCCTCCCCTGAAAATGGTGTTACCTAGTCGGACATTCCTGATAAATAAAGACAAAATCTTAAATAAATACATTTCTTAGGGATTCTCAAACTTCTTTTCCAGTTTTGGCAAAAAAAAAAAACAAAACAAAACAAAAAAAAAACAGTTTCAACAAAATGCAGATAAACAGACTTTTAAGAAAAAATGGCAAGGTGAGGTTCCAGAAAGAATTCAGGGAACTCCTAAAACCAAGGATATTCCAAGTCAGAATGACTGTTTAAGGAACCTTAAACCTCCTACCTCCCCCCTCTACACACACACATACCCTAGCAGTCCCTTTTTGCTCCTAGAAAGTCTGAATTTCCACTTTTCTCTTTGGCAACAGCTAGTTTCAGGAAAATGAGTTCTGAAGGTCATTCACCAAGGTTATACATGGCAATGGGAGGAAATTCTTCCTTTCCAGCAGGTAATCCCTCATCCACCAGACCAGACCACACTTCCACCAGTCTTTCATCACATGCTGTCCCAGGCAGTAATAAAACCAGTTCCTCCTTCACAGGTACGAAAAGGGTTTTATTTAAGGATGTTTTTAGTGCCAAAGAAAGAGAGCTCTTACACAAACTGGGATTTCAAGAAAACATTCAAAAGTGTTTTTGACTCCTTCACACAGGATTGTGTTCCTGGGGTGTCTACTAGACAAAGCAGTTCAAAGAGGTTTTCTTCTACAGAAAAAAATAGATCTATAGCTATAGATTTATTTGTAAGGTTTTCCACTCAGACTTTGGTACCTCAGGATTTGGGGTCATGTTACATCTATGAGTCTCATGATACCCCTGGAAAGACTCCACATGAGAAAGATACAATGGTATCTGTTGTTTCTTTGGTTCCAGCACCAACATCCCTTGTGTTTTCAAATCCCAGTACTGGGGTTTGACAGAAGGGGAATCATTTGGTGCAAACAGCAAATATCCTTAAATCCAGGTTTCCCATTCTCCCTCCCTGTTCCAAAACTGTCAATCACTACATATGCCTTAGCCTTTGGTTAAGCAGCAATTTCAGAAGGGTAAAAGTGTAAGGTGTGTGGGACACCAAGGACAGATGCAAGCACCTATATATAAAAGAGATCTTGCCCTAATCAAGGCATTCAACCCACTGAATCATCTTTGGTTCCTGGGACCTTAACAAGTTGTTACAGACAATACCACAGTCATGTGCTTCATTAACAAGCAGGTCATAACCCCTTTGCAAACTAGCCATGTTAGTTTGAAATATAGCTTTATAGCACAGTCTCACTCTACAGATATCCTAAATTCCATAAGAGCAAAATGGTGTGGCAGACAAGCTGAGTAGGACAAGGGCTGACCCTAACTAATGGAAACTGGATCAGGTTGTGTTCCAAAATTTGATCCATTTATGAGGAGTTCCTCAAGTAGACCTCTTTGTCTCCTCTTTGAACAATCAACTGGTAAGATTCTGCTCCAGGACTCCTTGCAAGAAGGCCTGGAAGACAGACATCTTTTGTTTTCCTTGGACAGAAATGTTCATGTATGCTTTTCCACTTATATCCAGGGTACTTCTGAAGATTCAGAAGGAATCCCCCAAGATCATTGTGGTGCCTTCCTTCTGACTCAGGCAGTTGTGGTTCTCCCTTCTTTCATAAGTGACCATGGAAATTACCACGAGCTTCTTAACAGACTGGATCTAGTCACACATGATCAGTGGTGTTTGATACACCCCAACCCCAACCAACTTCAGTGGACTGCCTGGATGATAGGGTCTTAATTTCCTTTAATCACTTGTTTACTAAGGACATGCAGCAGGTAGTAATAGTGTCAAGAAAGCTTGGTAAAAAATAATATTTTGCCAGAAAGAAAAGTTTTTCTAGTTGGTGCCAATAACATAACTATCACCCATTCAGGGCTAGTTGTTCTCTGGGTTTACAATATTTATGAGCGTTACTATCCTATGGCCTGTCTTACTCCTACATCAAGGTTAATTTATTAGCCACTTCAACATATCTGTCCATTTATCTGCCTCTTTCAATGTATTCTCATGTTAAAATATTTTTGAAATGGGTTTTGCGTAAGAGGCCTCCAAGAAAACTGGTTGCCCCTCCTTGGGATCTTAATTTTGAGTTAAAGAAGCGTGTGGTTCTTAACATGGAAAGCATTTTTGCTGATTGCTCTGACCTTTGCAAGAAGGGAGTCTAAGTTGCAAGTTGTTATGGTGAAATCAACCCTATCTCATTTTCCACAGGGACAGGACATCTTTGAGAACTAATTCTTCTTTTATACCTAAAGTGGTATCCATGTGTACATTAAGCTAAACTGCCCATCTCCCTGTTTTCTTTCCTGAATTTAAAAATGAGGGTGAAAGGATACCTATATATTGGATGTTCACAGACAACTCAGGTACTACCCTGACAGATCTAAATCTTTTAGATGTTTGGATCAGTTGTCCATTTTTGTGAACGTAAGAAGGGACAACCTGTGTCCAAATGCTTGCCTAAAGCTATTACCCTTTGTTATACTCAGCACAACAAAAGTATTCCATCAGGGTGAAGGCCCACTTGAAATGGGACTTGGCTTCATCTATGGCTTTTTGGAAAGGGTTGGATTTTAGAAGCTGCAACTTGTTCCTCTGTACATAATTTTACAAACCACTATACTCTTGATTCCTTCTCTGGCTCTAGATCAGGCTTTGCTAGAACCATGCTCCAGGGGCTCTTGGACTGTTTCTCCTTCCACCTCCCAAAATTTGTAAGTGATGGTAATCTACCCATATAGCTTGGGCTACTGCAGCAGTGATCAATATGAAGAACATAGTACAGTGGTGTAAATACATGTACATTTCTTATATTGTTCTTGTGACAAAAGGAGATACTGCCAGCCCAGCTACCTGGAATTCTGTAAATAATTATATGTCATTTGTGAATATCAGCATGATTCATATAAGGTGCTTGTGTTATAAATGTATTAGAACTGTATGTCATGTATATATCAAACTGCTGGTACAGAAGTGTGTGTTGATAAGGTTTTTGCAAAGTGCTTTAAATGTATCCACATTGTACCCAACTGGAATAGGAACAGAAATGTTCATGCACTATTGTGACTATTTAGATTTGTGTTTTTAACAGTAGAAAATGGGATACAGGAGGTTAACCTCAGTATAGTAAATTTCAGAAAAACAGCTGAAGTTAAATTACTTTATGGCAGCAAAGACACACAGTGTCTGTGCTGAGAAGTTTTCTGCATTGTTTGTAAGGTGAAATAATTACTAGTTTTGAAATGTGTAGGAGGGTAATTGTTTTGTGACTGCCAGGATCTGCCTTAGATCTAAGGAAAAGCCCTTGTCTGTGTAGCTGCTATCAATGGTTGCTTTGGGGCCTGGGAACTAGAAGTCAGATGACAATAAATGATGTCATTTTGTAAGCCAGCCAAGCAGTAATATTTGAGATATTAATCTGAGAACTCTCTGAGAGAGAGACAGCATTCTGTATTCTGTCTTGGACCTGGCAACAACAACTACACGATCCATTCATCACACATCTGCCTTGCTCTATAGTAAGTTAACCAAGGTATAGAAATTATCTTAGATTCAGTCAGGAATATATCAAAGCATAGAAGATGTTTTTATCTATTTGAGACTGTCCTGCAATGTTGTTTTAAATATTTCCTGTGGTTCTGAACTCTGATGTCACTGTAAATATATACTGAGTATTTTCTTGTTCTTTTATTGTTTATTATTAAACATATTTACACCTTTCATTGTGGCTTATCTTTGTAGAGCTATTTAAGTTCTGAGAGTACTTGCATATTTATTTGGTGACACTGTGGGCCACTCCTAATAGCCTTGGTCTTGATCAAAGTACCATTTGTTTTAATGGTAACATTACACAGTAAAACTGAACATCCTTTGTTAATGGCCTTAAAGTAGATGATAAGTAGCTGGCTGGTGGTAGTGATAACTACCTTATAGTCTGAGCAGAAGAGGGCATAGCTAGTAAAACGCGTGTGTGTCAGCTACTTGGGCAGGGACACGAAGCACTGGTTAGACAGAGAGGGTGCAGGAGGTCTTGGCTTGGCCACTCAGCTGAGATCTCAACTCTGTAGCTGTGCCAGTGGGGAGTCTTACTGGGGATCGGGAGAAACCAACCCCGGACTGACTGTGGTCTCTTGTGCTCTTAAGGGAAATTGCACTTGATGCAGAGAACTGCATATGGTACTACTGTGTGCCTACCTTGTCATCCTCCCAATGTGCACCCCTCCCCCACTGTGGTGAGGATTGAGGCTCCTTGATTACTGGTCCAGTGGTGGGGCATCACAGTTCTCAATACTTGTACTCTCTTTATTTTCATACAAAAATAGATAATGCCAGAAGAGTGGGTATGGTGGGGTGAAGGATGCAATCTGCAAATCCATTTTTTTTTCTCAAGATTTCTCTTGGCATGCAAGTAAGCTCAACAGTAGAAAGTGAAAGCATTAAAAACTGGCACTCCATCTAAAAGAAAGGAGTCCCAGATTGTCAAAGTCAAGTAATTTGTTTTTTTTTTTTTTAATGCTCTGATGTAGAGCATGGCATTGTAGGTGTAGGTAGCTCTTCTCCATAGTACAGGAGGAATACCAGTTTGGAGAAAGGATCTTCTTTTTGTTTTTATTTATTTTGCTGTTACATTGAGTGTGAGACCATAGGTTTGCATAGATGTAGAGGGCATTAGTACTTAGTGCTTCTCCTGTGTACAGGAGGAATGCCAGATCGGAGAAGGGACCTTTCGATCTTCAACATAGTGTTGAGGGACACTATGATTGGGAAGGTGCACCAAGTGCAAAATGATCGAGCTACGGTTCCATATTGTAAAAAGTACTGTACGTGTAAAAATGATTTTATTTTTATGTAATTTATGTAATTTAACTGTAAAGCTTTTCTCCCTATGCATCTGCTGTAAATGAGATTTTGACTATTTGGATTTCCTGGTCATCATAAACAAATAATTAAATTACATTAAATTAATACAACAGCCATATACCTCACCACAGGACTATTTACTGCTGTGAGTAAAACTAGTCAGACTCAAATTTAGGCAAAACAGAGATTATAAAGTGACTTCTTCAGGTGCAAAGGTCTGTTCAACACAAAGTGGGGGGCACTGCAAAATTAAGCAGTTTCATAGAGCCAGCAAATACAGTCAAATGTAATACATAAAATGAAAGGGACCAGATTCCAAAAGACATTCTTTGGTGTAATTGTGTTACTCTGGGCTGGGGTAAGATGTATCTATAAAACAGGTTTATACTAGGGGCCATATTCCAAAAGACTTGCTCTTGGTGTAAGTTATTTTTCCATACATTTATGGTATATGATCAGGTCCAATTGAAAAAGTATTTTTAGACTTTAAGACTACCTTTACTAAATCTACTTTAATGATGATGGTGTGAATCTACGACAGTCAGGGAAAAGTGGGCTTTGGAAAAAGTACACTGGCTATCTTTAAATAAACTAAGTTGTGCTGGGGAGGCAATTAATTAACAGTTAAAGGTTTAGTGGCAAGCATTCAGTGAAAAATAAAGACTGAAACTGTGCGAAATTAATATGTTACTTATTCATTTCCCAAAGTGCCAGTCTTTATTTTTCACTGAACTGCTTGCCACTATACCTTTAAATGTTAATTGCACTGTACCTCTTGCATTTCTCTCAGTAAAGAGTGCTCAGGGCTGTGAAGATGAAGTGCTTACACCAGCAGACAGTTCATTTCTAAGTAAATGCTGTCAGCAGTAAGGGGAAAAACAGCTAGTAGCTTTGCAGATGCATGAAAAAATTGTGAATTTCACTAAAAACACACACTTTTCAGACTTTACCTGGCTTACTACCTGTACTTACAGAATTCTTGTCTCCCACTTAGAGCATTTGCTAATTAAAAGTAACTAACTTTAGAAATACACAAATCTTGCTGTTGTTCATGCCTTTCATCATTTCACCTTATTTTCTAGCTTGGTTGCTTAAAAAAACTTGTCTACAGCTTAAATCATGGACATTAGTCTAGACACCACTGTAAAAACAGGGGAAATTATTATATTAATTCTACTTATAATCATTACACTGTTTTACACCTCACCCACAGAACTCAAGGTCATGTTATTTTAACTTTACCTTGGTCCTGTCCAGCCTTTCTTGTATTGTTACAGTGTAAAGCCTGTATATCATATAACTGAGAATGGTACTTTCCTGCTTTAACATGTTTTAATATATTCAGTAGTCACTGATAAAACCCCCCCACCTCACATTTAAAATATCCGTGACTGCACATTATGCACAAGTGTTTTACAATATACACCAAGCAGAAGATACATCTCGGCATTTCCTGATTGCTGGGTTTAACTTCCCTTCTGCTTGGTGTTCAGTGAATAATCATTTCTGCAAACACTTTGCTGTCTCCAATTTTGCCAGAAGCAACTCTTTCTGCTCGTATGTTGCATCTTTACTGTTATAGGTCTTACTTGTTTTTTTTATGGCCAGATTTGAAACACATGTACAATATGCCCTCTTAATTGGCAAATCCTGCTGAAGAACACCAGCCCAGTTGCTTATTTCTACTTTCATACAATGAATGCAGTCTGTTCCTTCAAGTTTCTTAGGTACAGCTGAAAACCACAGGTTTTATTTGAGTGTTGTGTTCATTTATTCATTCATTTTTGAAATAGCTCTTCTTGAGGAGAATCATGCTTTGGCAGCCTTTTTTTAATTTCAGCCTTTGATTTTTGCATTGTTGTCAGTTCATGTGATTAGGTGGTTGAAGCTTCTTCTATTTTTCCAGTATTTTATTTTACTTACATATTCCTTCAGTGTTTCATTTATTTTAAACACCTCTAAGTGCATTTGATTTAATTTTCTCTCTTTATATATTCCCCTGTACTAAAGCTGAAACGTGAACTATTTTTTGCTGAACAGCTGCAAGATTCTTCCCAGACAGAGTTTTCTGTTTTCCTTTAATGGCTGATTTTCTGTCAGGTTCTCCAAATTTCTTCTTTGCTGGTATCCAAACAATGCAATTGCCAGTACCCAAATTTTACCCTAACTGACAATGTCATTGGCCCTTTTTTCAGTGGTTTTTGGAAGTGCTCGGTCAACCTCGTGATCACTGTAGCCATCTTAAATGTTCCTCCAGTAGCCTTTTGTGAGGAATGGTGTCAAAGGCCTCACAGAATTCCAAGCAGACTATTTCTGATGGATTTCTCCTGTCTACCTACCTACCATGTCTTAAAACCAAATGATAATACTGAATCGGATTAGTTTGGCATGCTTTCTTAGCCATGATGTTAAGAAGGCTGTTTAGGGGGCTGTTTTTTCTAAGAAATTAACTTTCCTCTTAAAATCTTCTCCAAAATCATCTTTTCCATTGTATGCCCTTTTCTAAGTTCTTGTTTTTGCTTTCTAAAAGATTACTATTATTGCATGCAGTTTTATCTTGAATGTTACAGCAAAATAGTGTAAAGCAGTAAGGTTACAAAAAATGTAACTTTATAAGGGCATGCAGAGTTAAAATTCCCTTGTAAATTAAATCATTTGAACATTCTTGGTATTTACAGCTTTGAAGCTTGAAGAACTAGATATTATAAAGTATGTCAAGCCTTATTATTTGCATGTTTGTAGTGGTTATACACAGCACCTTACATTGATCAAATATAATTTCTTGCTTTAGCAACTACATTTTTATGCTTTACAATGTATGTGATTATGACTGTGCTAAGGAGCACACATTTGTAGTAATTTTTTTCAAAAATGTTTTTATTGGCATGTGTCATATAAAGCAGACTTGAAATGCATTAAGGGAAAAAGAAAGGGTTGAGAAAGTACAAGATCACATTGATATATCAAGCTCCAACAGTTGCCATGTTGTGGAAAACAGGTTAAAATTCTAAATAAAGCACTTGAGTGATTTTGAGGTGTTAAAATAGGTCAGGAAACAAAGCTAGAGTGAAAAAAACAGATTTTTTTGGTTCTAAGGTGGAGTTTTCCTTTAATGCAAGGTGAATGTGAGAATGTGTGGAAGAGAGAGAGTTAAGTCTGAACACTGAGATAGCTGGCGACAGTGTCATTTGTTGACTGAGGCTTATCAAACCTCCAGCAAAAAGCATTCAAGTCATAAGCCAGCTGTTAATTAGCTGCAGTGTAGGGGTATGGTTTCCTGTAGTTTGCAATGTTTTGTAGACCTATCCATACTGATAAAGGACCACTGGCTAAAAACTGTTTTTTTTTTCAGCTTTTCAGAATAGTTCTTTTTAGCCAATTTGATTTCTTTTTAGTGTGTTCCTTGCCTGTCTAAAATGTGTTCTATCCCCACTTCTATATGCATCTTCGTTGGCTTGACAAAGCTGTCTAGGTTAAGCAGTGAACCAGGGTTTGCTGTTGTTAAATTTTAAACAGGTCTTAGTGGAGACACATGCATCTTCACAGAAGCTAACATAAGATATCAATGTGTCAGCAAATTCATGCAAGTTAGCAGCAGAATCTTCAAAGACCCTCCATTCTGTACAATCAAAGTAGGCTTGCAGCTTCAGCTTTGCCTCAATAGTACACTTTCTCGCAGTCTTAATCATAGGTTTAGCAGATTTTAACTTGCTCTTATAAGTAGGAAGCAAAAGAATCAAACAGTGGTCAGAAAAGCTGCACAAGAGACAGCACAATAAGCATGTTTTAACACTATATAACAATGATCCAGGGGATCCTGTCTCTGGTAACATACTCTATATGCTGTGTAAATTTAGGAAGTTCATGGCTGAGATTTGCCTAATGAAAATCTCCTAGAATAATCAGAAGGGAGTTTGGATTATTCTGCTCCGTGCAAATTATCTGATCAGACAGTTTTTGTAGCGCTGTACTCACACAGGTTTGAGGTGAACTGTAAACCCCTACTAGAATAAATTAAGAGAATTCCCAAGGTGAATAAAAAGGTCTGCAATTAACAGTCAGGGCAGCACATTTTATTTAGCACTGTGACATCAGTACACCAACCATCATTGCTATAAAAGCAGATTTCACCTCCCTTACTTTTCCCTGATGTCTCCAATATCCGGTCCTCTCTGTAAAGTTGAAAGCCGGGGAGATGTAATGCAGGTTTCTGTGAAATGGTACAGAAGAAAGTGAAAAATCCTTGTGAGTTTCACTGAGAAGTAACAGTTCATCCATCTTATTGCATAGAGAGTGAAAGTTCACCAGATATAAATTTGGGAATGTCGTTCGAAAGCCCCACTGTCTCAGCCAAGCAAGTGCACCAGCGAATTTCCTCTTTTTTGATGCCTATGTCTACCTCTGCTGCTGACAGCTGCTGCTTGCTCAGCCAAGATCTCAAGAAAATTCCTTAACTGTAAAAAATCTGGTGTCAAATTGCAGAAAGTGACTTGTCAAATATTGAACAGTTCTTTACAAGTATACTTAAAGGGAGAGTGTCAAGATTCACTGTAGCTCTCATTGTTTTGATTTAGCTGGTAAGTCAGGTGATCTTATTGTTTGCATTCAGACAATTTTTAGTGTGATGGCTCAGGTTTCAGTACCTTGGGGGGAAGGGTAATTTGCACTTAGGAAATGCTAACAGTTTCCTTTGTGTGTTCCTTTTATTTACAGCCCCATAGTGTTAGGAAAACATTATCACTTCACTTAGAAATGTAGTGAAGTAGTGCTCATATGTGTTATTTCTTTTTTCTTTGTATCTAAGTGGTTCAGTCTTTCACTTTGCAGGCAGACAGAGCAGTGGATTTTTTTTAATACTCTCTGCAACATAGATGTTCAGTTGCTTGGGTTTACTGCTGATGTCAATAGATGCAGTGGATGCATTTTATGATATGGTATGGAGCAGTGTTCTTGTATTTATGCAGCTACTCATCAGGGTGCTTTTTACATGCAAAACCATTTCAGTTTGTTGCTGTGGTGGTTTCTATTGCTGTTGGTTATATGAAAAACTGACACATCAGTTACAGGAGATGTCCTTAGGTGAGCAGTACAGGAAGCATTAGTGCTGATGGTGGAAGAAAAAAAGAACACTTACATTGTAGGCACTCAACAGGTAAGTTAGCTTCCAATACTAGGCATATGGAAAGATATTGTTCCTCACTGATGAGGAATCACCCCGGTACTAATTCCGATACATAAACAGTGTTTCAGGGAGAGGATTTATAACCGGTCATCTGTAATACCACATGTTCTGCTTGGGTACTACCCAGACATAACTTTAATGAGCTTATTGCAAGGACACTTTATGCATATTTAGTCTAATGTGTTGTAAAACATGAACTCTCCCCAAGTGGTTCCAACATCACACCTTCAGTCAGCAGAAACTGATGAATTCCTTTCTCTCTTACAAGTACTTTCAGAATGAGAAAAGGTAAGAGCCAGAACTAAGGCCCAAGTTAAGCCCAATAAGTAAGTAAAAGACAGGAGAAGATAAATGTTTGACTTTCTGCTTCTCTTTGACAAGAAACTCCTTAGATGCAGACCAACCCATTTCAGGCACATCACCCCAGGAACAGAGACTTCACCATCCCTTCCTCAGAGACCGCCAAAAGTGGCTCTTTGCCCACCAGGGAGTCTTAATAGCCACAGAGGATGTGTCTAACCTCTGGTCCATGTTGACTGAAGGGATAATACCAGAGCAATCCAAGGAAGAAAATTATAAGTGGTCTGAGGAACCAGAAATGGCCACATCAGGGTCATCTATCTGTGACTGAAGGAAAGTATCATTCTGCTGAAGAGGCAGAGTTGTTCTATGATAAAGCTGAGAAAGAGCTGTGAAACCCAGGAATCGATGACAGCAGCAGCAGCATACCTCTCAAGTGTCCAAAGTTTGGCAGGCTGTCCAGAGTTTTGTATCTTACTTTTGGTCTGCTCCTCATAAATGTTGTGGTTTTCTAACAAATCTTCCAGGACTGAAGTCACTAGATAATACTAAATAATAACAGATATCCGAGTTTCCAACTTCATATCTTTTAGAAAACAGGTAGCGTTGTCGCCTCACAGCAAGACGTTGTCCCGTTCGATTCTCAGCTAGAGGGTCTTCTGTGTGGAGGCATGCATGAATGGGAGTGCCTTCGTTGAAGGTTGTGCGTCAGGGCTGTTAACTCGACACGTAAAAATCCACTACCAAACATTAACGGACAGGAGTTCCGCTGTGGCGACCCCAAACCGGGATAAGCCGAAAGGTACAACAACATAGTGTAAAATCTGTCTGTCCAGCAACTTTCTAAGTTTATTGGAACAATATTTAAAATCTGTCCCTATTTTTGGGCCTTTGCCTCCCCTATTTTTCTCTGGCTTTGTCCAAATTTCTTGAACTGAAAGGTATGAGCAACAGTCAGTGAATGTTAAGTATCAAAATATAGTCTTTTTCTCATTAAAAAAAAACACTAACAAGACAGACTTGCCCAGCCCTTAAACTAATTTATACACGTCATTGAAAAACAAATATAGTAAACTTAAGAAAACAAAAAAAAAAAAAAAAAAAACAAGTTTACACTCAGAATTGTCAAGTGACTGTCCAGAAAAATAAATTCCCCAGTTTTTGTCAGAAAGATACTGTTGTAGTCATAAAATTAATAGTGTACGTTTTTTTTTTTTCACTCCAAAGGGAATTTATCCTTTCAGCAATGGAAAAGCTAGCCAACCATCAATTCTCAAAAGCTAACAAGAAGAGTACTCTTCAGTGGCAAGAAAACTCAGAAAGGTTTGGCAACCAGACAATGATTTTTTCCAGCTCTGCTTAAAGGGAGAGTGTCAAGATTCTCTGCTTGTCTGATTGTTTTGATTAGGATGGTAGGTCATGTGATCTTTTTGTTTACATTCAGGCAGCTTTTAGTCTAAGAACTCAGGTTTCAGTACTTTGGGGGAAGGGTAACTAACACTTCAGGAAATGGCAACAGTTTCCTCTGTGTGCTCCCTTTATCTGCAGCCCATGCTGAAAGGAAAGCTTTAGCAGTCTTTGAACTCTAGTGAAGTAGTGCTTATTTGAGCTACTTTATTTTTCAGGCAGACACAGCAGTGGACTTTCTTAAATATTTTCTGCAACATAGTTTCTTTGTTGTTTTGATTTAATAGGTTCATAGGTTCATAGGTTCATACTAGGCTATCTGCCCGAGGGCATTTACAAGCCTAGCCCATCGTTTTGTGGCTTACGCCACCCCTTTAGTATGGGGAACTATACCCATTATTTTGCTGTGCCTCTGTCGAGCAGTGACACTGAGGTAATCCCTGGGGTATATCTGCGATCTCCCATCCATTGGTCAAGATTTCTCTTGAACAAGGCCAGCGAGGTGCTCTGCCTCACATGTACCGGGATTTTGTTCCACAGCATAGGGAGTCTTTGGGTGATGAATCTATCCCTCCAGCACGTCCTATTAATAGCCGTGTCGAGGTTTAAGTCTCCGCCTTGTGGCTCTGATGGATCTAGATTTTTTGAGGTGAAGCATATTCATCAAATCTGGGTTTGACATGGCCTTGTATGTTAGGCAAAGGTCACCTCTGAGCCAGCGGTAAGCGACTGAATAGAGCTGGAGTTCTTTCAGTCGGGCAGCATAGGACAGATTTTTGAGACCCTTTATCCTTTTGGTGAGGAACTTTTGTGGCCTCTCCAGCTGCTGCAAGTGTCGGGTCAGATACATTCCGAATGGGGCATTGTACTCAATCATTGGTCTGATGAGTGATGAGTAAAGGGAGACTATGACCTCCCTTGATCTAGATGAGAATCCCTTCATGATAAGGTGGGCAATGTAGAAGGTCTTCCTAACTACTTTAGCTACATGGGTGTCGAATGACAGACTACTATCAACCTGGGTCCCCAGGTCCCTGATAACTTCTTCTGTGCTCAGTGGATTGCCACCTATTTGGTAGCTAGGGTAACCTTGTTTTTCCCAAAGGGTATGACTATGCATTTTTGGCATTTAACTTTAGGCCGTGGCTCTGGCACCAGTTATCCGCTTCTGTGAGACCCTTCTGAAGGATATCTGTGTCAGATGTGTTTTCTACTATGGCCCAGTTTGCAGTCATCCGCAAACTTTGTCAGCCATAACCCTCCTGTGTTTGCTTGTACTTCTGAAAAGTAGATGCCAAACAAGAGTGGGCCCAGGACTGAGCCCTGTGGGACACCACTTGTGACAGGCTTTGAGTCTGACATGGCGCCAGCAACTCTGACCCTGTGGGTTCTGTCACTCAGCCAGTTTGCAACCCATCTTGTGATGTATGGGTTAACATTTAAGCTGATGAGTTTTTCAATGATACCCGAGTGGGGTATTGTATCAAGGCCTTAGCCAGATCGAGGTAGGCTGTATGGACTGCCTTTCCTCATCAATGGCTTTGCTGACTGTTTCGAAAAAGTCAACCAAGTTTAAAAGGCATGATCTGCCTTTGACAAAGCCAAACTGGGTTGGATCCAAAGTCTGCAAATTCCCTATGTCTTTATTTATGAGGTCCATTATGATCCTCTCCATGGCTTTGCAGATAAGGCTTGTCAAGCTAATGGGCCGGTAATTTCCAGGGTCGGTGGAGGCACCGCCTTTGTGAAGTGGGACCACAGTTGCAGTGCGCCACTCCCTGGGTACGTATCCAGAGGTAAGACTTTAATTAAACAGCTGTCCTAGCTGTGGGTTTAATTCCTCATTGAGTTCGTGGAGCACACAGCCGGGGACACCATCAGGTCCCATGGATGCTGTGTTTTTTGCTTTGGAGAGAGCAGTTCTCACTTGGGCGCTGGAGATGTTTGGGGGGCTGCAATCGCTTGGTATAGATATCTCTCCTTTTGGGAGGGGAGAAGTTTGCACTGAACCTGTCAGCCAGTATGTTGGCAATGTCTGTAGGATCAGTAATCTTCACATCATTTTGAACTAGTTCTGAGCATATCTGGGAGTTTCCTCCTAGGTTTCTAACATAGCTAAAGAAGGCCTTATGATTGTCTTTTGAGTCTTTAGCTATTTTTCTCTCGAAATTTGCTTTGGATGATTTTATGAGAGCTCTTAGTTTTTACTTATAGTGATCAAGGGTGTCTTACCTTTTAAGGATTTTGCTCTATCTTGTAGTAGCTTCCTCCTTTTGTTGTAGAGTTTGTTTATGGCTGGGGTCCACCAGACTGGACGCTTGCCTTTGGTACAAAGAGTCTTTGTTTTGCTTGGGATTGCCTTATCCATGCAGTCCTGCAGGTGCTGGTAGAAGGCATTTGTAAGTGATTCAGCGGCTTGAGTACTGTTTTCCGCCGCTCGGGGCCTTAAAGGAGACCACACTAATCTTTAGAAGTGTGAAGTCGGCTTTTGAGAAGTTCTTTACTGTGGTCTTTTTATTTCAGGTGGGGTGGGATGAGGACCTCCAGCGAGATTAGTTTGTGATGTGATCTCACCAGTGAGGGGTATACTTCGTGTTGAACATTGTGCTCCCATGTTCGTGATGATGAGATCAAGTATGTTATCTCCTCTTGTGGGGATGGTGACTAGTTGTTCCATGGCATTTGAGTTTATGAATTCCAGGAACTTTTGGGCTAGGGTGTTTGGGCTTGAGTAGTGTTCCCAGTCTATATTAGGGTAATTGAAGTCACCTAGTATGATGGTGTTTGGTGATACATTTATCCCTCTAGTGTTTTCAGGAAGGCCATGTGAGGTTCCTGAGTTTGTGAGGGTGGCCTGTAACATGCTACAATTTGCAGAGCAGTCTTGCCTATGGTTAATTGCACCTGGATGGTCTCCGATGCATCGTGCGTTGCCACCAGTCTTGAGGTGTGGGTGTCCTTGATGAATATGGATACCCCCCCTCCTTTCTTGGTATTGTCCGGATTTTGGGGCCGGAACGCATGATATGAGGTAAAACCTGATAGCGCTGGGGTGCTCTCAGGAGCCTTGAACCAGGTTTCTGTCACAGCACAGACATCGATGTTCTCCATACTGAGAAGGGCCTCGAGTGCATTTTGAGATTTAGACTTCTGGCATTGAGCAGCATTACCCTTAGTTTTTTTTCTTTTTTGTGTTCTAGGGTGGTAGGTTTAGAATTTGAGCCTTGCCTAAAAAAGGCACTATGGGGGTGGCAAGAGCCTTTGCCAATATCCGAATCCCAGGGTGACAGGTGCAAGCCGCCCTTGAAGCAGCGTGGCTTGTCCAGCATGTCATCCCAGGCAGACAGATACTGGATCCCCTTTGAATGACACCAGTGTTTAAGCCAATTGTTAAAGCTGATCATCTTATCTCTGTATTGTGGCATCATTCTTGGTGAAGGTAGGATACTGCTCAAGGCCAGGGTCATACCTGCCTGGGCTACATAATCAGAGAGCTCCTCAATGTCTCTTTTCATGTAGTCCAAGGAGGTAAGTCTCAGGTCGTTTACACCAGCGTGGACAATGACTGAGTCATATTTGTACCTGCTGTTGAGAGACCTGAGTGCTTGCTATGTGGCGGATTCTAGCGCCCGACAGGCAGCTTACTGTGACCTTCTCCTTACTCAGTCTGGTGAGCGGGACGGCAGTGTGTCTGACTATGGAGTCACCAATGACTAGTGTGTCTGGCATTGTGTTTGGCCTTAAGGGCTGTGACTGTTTGACACTCTGACTGTGAGGTGTATGTGTTGCAGGTGTTGTGTTCTGAGGTGGTGGTTGTTTGGGTGTCTGCTTTGGTGGCCTCTGCTGTTTTGGTAGATTTTGATCAGAGCCTCCGAGTATGTCTTTGTGTGTTTATGTGTATGATTTGAGGTTGTAATGGTACTATGTGAGACTGGGTCTATAGTGTGTGTGGTAACCTTCTCCTCCTGACTGGTCTTGCCAGTCCTATGTTGAGAGAGCTCAGCCTCCAGTTTGGCCGTATAGTTGCATCTCTCGCATGTATTTGTGTTTTGTGGGAGGAGGAGAGGGTTGTTCAGGTACATGAGGCAATTGTAACATTGCCTCAATATTCCCAGGTTCACCAGCTGAGCAGGAGAGGACACTAGCAACTGATCCCTCGACATGCTAGAAGGATAGACAAAAACTTTAAAAAGATTCCGGGGACGTGGGTGACCGAGAAATGGGGGTTGCCTTTTGGGGTACTATCTATGACAAGAGTGCCGTATCAAGGTAATAAGTACTGTAGGAGCAAGTGCTAGGTTTAACAGATAGAGAATAGTCTACTTGGAGTCAAGTAGAGATGATCTTTTTAGTTATAGGATACGCTGATTTGATCAGTAGTATAGTTCGAGGAAGGTAGTTTTAAGGGAAAATTTGAAGAGTGGACTTTAGGTAGCCCGAATAATTTAAACCTGCTTAACCGGCGCTGCCCTAGTGTGCAACAGTGGCAACTCCGCGCTAAACCTGCTTAACCGGCGCTGCCCTAGTGTGCAACAGTGGCAACTCCGCGCTAAATCGCGCTAATAATGCGCTAAAGCGTGCTTTATAGCAGGGGGCTGGAAAAGACAGGAAATGACCCAAAATGGCCAATAAACTACAAGTTACTGCCTTAAACCACTCCTCTGAGGACAAACAGGCAGCTCAGTACTCCCTACTCCCACTAGTGAGTAAAGAAACTACCCCTTGACCAAACAAGGAAAATGGAGAAAACAGGAACCAAGACAAAGCCCAGGGATCAGCAAAATCTGATCACTGGAACAAACTATTAGAAAAGTATGGAAAACAAGAGTAATTTTTTTGTTTTTTTTCAAGTTTTTTTCAGATAGGCAGAAAATACAATAAATGCTGTGTTTTTCGACTAAATGCTATCAAAAGCTAGTACACTTGAGTGTATTAGCCTGTTGTTTAACTTTTAAGCAAAACTTAAACAAGCAAGTGCAATAAACAGTTCAAGCTATTAAAAACAGTAAAAACAGGTAACAGCAGAATAAAACAGGCAGAAATAGCAATCGAAAGGCTTAAAAAGTCGAAAATGCAGAAAAAAATACTTAGAATCTGGAAAGTTTGTCTTTTCTGGTCTCTGCTGCTCTAGGAACTCTGCTGGACACCACGAGGAGCTGTGCTGAGTTCTCTATAGCCAGAAAAGCCCGCCAAAGCGTGCTTTATAGCAGGGGGCTGGAAAAGACAGGAAATGACCCAAAATGGCCAATAAACTACAAGTTACTGCCTTAAACCACTCCTCTGAGGACAAACAGGCAGCTCAGTACTCCCTACTCCCACTAGTGAGTAAAGAAACTACCCCTTGACCAAACAAGGAAAATGGAGAAAACAGGAACCAAGACAAAGCCCAGGGATCAGCAAAATCTGATCACTGGAACAAACTATTAGAAAAGTATGGAAAACAAGAGTATTTTTTTGTTTTTTTTCAAGTTTTTTTCAGATAGGCAGAAAATACAATAAATGCTGTGTTTTTCGACTAAATGCTATCAAAAGCTAGTACACTTGAGTGTATTAGCCTGTTTAACTTTTAAGCAAAACTTAAACAAGCAAGTGCAATAAACAATTCAAGCTATTAAAAACAGTAAAAACAAGTAATAGCAGAATAAAACAGGCAGAAATAGCAATCGAAAGGCTTAAAAAGTCGAAAATGCAGAAAAAAATACTTAGAATCTGGAAAGTTTGTCTTTTCTGGTCTCTGCTGCTCTAGGAACTCTGCTGGACACCACGAGGAGCTGTGCTGAGTTCTCTATAGCCAGAAAAGCCCGCCAAAGCGTGCTTTATAACAGGGGGCTGGAAAAGACAGGAAATGACCCAAAATGGCCAATAAACTACAAGTTACTGCCTTAAACTGATGATGGAAACAGATGCACTGGGTGTGTTTTATTGTATTGTCTCACTGCTGTGCATTTGCTAATGTAACTGCTCACTGAGGTGCTTTTTACAAACATGTCTCTTTCTGTTTGTTGTGGGAAAATGGCACAACAGTTATGGGATCTGTCCAAAGGTGAATAGTACAGGAAGCATTACTACTTATGGAGGGAGAATAATCAAAATGTATCAGGAAAAGGAACAGAAAGTACAGCGCTTTCAACTGGGATAATCTGTTGTAAATGTCACAGAAATAAGCAAAACAGTCTACAAGTTGTTTGTCTTTCTGCTTTTCCTGGTTAGGGGTAGCCACAGCAGAACTCCCGTCCACTTATGATTGGCAGTAGATTTTCATGATGCCAAGGTGCCAGCTCGACGTCCAACCTTCAACGAAGGCACGCCCACTTACGCATGTCTTTCGAACGCCACCTAACTGCGGGGAGGACATGCAGACTCCACACAGAAGGCACTCCCCGCACTCCAGCCGAGAATCGAACGGGAGAACGTCTTGCTGTGAGGCAACTACGCTACCGCTGCACCAAGTAATGAACCAAAACCAGCCAGAAGAGCTGGTTCAAATGTAGACAGAATTAACTTTCCAGTACAAAGTACAGATCGCAAAAAAGTGTCACCTGTCAGCCTTATACGCAAATTACTTCTTTGTAGAGCAACTTGAGTAAGGTCTGCAGTATAAACTTAGGAAACAATCATCTCAGAACCAGAGTCATGTGCTTGTGATGAAGACATGGGAGAAGCCCTGTCCTTGTCATTATCAGAATCCTCTGATAAAACATCCTCACAATTTCAAAGGCTGCAAGCTAAGTCATTCATTTTTATTAACATATCCACTGTCTTTAAATGAAATAGGTTTAACTTTTTCTTTTTTTTTCTAGGGACAACCCTAGGAGACCAACTAAATGGACATTTCAAACCAGAAAACAGATCTCTTACCCTGGCCAACCTGGAAAAAACCTCCAGGAGAAACATCCATGCAAAGTTGATGGTTCTCCCATACCTAGTATGGACACTGGAATAGCCACAAAAGGTATGCCTAAACCCTGGTCCATGGTGCCAAAAAGAACTATGCTAAAAGGTCCTGGTGAAACTAGTCTATGGCCACTGCAGCATCACCCACCAATGCCCGAGGAGCAGACTGAGTCTACAGTGCAGGCAAGGGCTCTTTATTTATTTATTTTTTTCTTTTAGATACATGAGGAGGAAGAACCACAGGACCAGAAAGTGTATCCATGTTCCTGCCAAAGGAGAAGCCTGTCATAGCATGATGTCCAACCCAGAATTGTTGAACATGCACCATCTTAGCAAAACCAAATCTACTCGAGCTACACGCTCTAGGGATATAAACCTCAACACAACAATGAATAGAACATGCTGGAGGGTTATATTCCCTTCGCAGAGACGTGGCTGGGCTAATATATGCCAACCTATGAACCTATGTAACAGCTTGTTGAACAGACATGAATTTGTATAATGAGGTTGAGCCATGGTTTTGACAACTGTATACCAGTTTTCAGAAGGTTTCCACCCCTTCAAAGAAAGTGTGAACCTGGCAAAAAAAAATAATTGTGTAGATAATTAAATAGATGAATAAGTAAATAAAAATATTTACACACCCAAGCATTTGGAAAGGAAAGAAAAAAATAAAACTAAGGTCATAATTCAAAACAGTTGCTTTCAATATAAATCTGCCTTGATGCTGTAAGGCTTGCTCTCATTTTAAGTGGCCTCTTTTGGTCTAAGGTCTATCTATAAACAGGCTTACACCAGAGGCCAGATTCCAATTGTCATCTTGCTAAACTGGGAGTCAGTATTCTGGGATTCCGCTAATGTGAAGTAGATCCGTATATTAATGTGTGTGTGTGTGTGTGTGTGTAAAACTATAAACCATTATAAATTTACTTATTTAAAAAAAAGTCAAATTCCAGCACCTGCACAGTATAATTGTAAAATTGTATGCAGTGACATGCATGTCATTTATCTGGATGTGTGTGTCTGTGTGTATAGATATATGGATTTATAGGCGATTATTAGGCTAATTGCACAAGAGCCTTTACAAGCCAAGCAAATAATACCCAAGATGTGGCAGTATTATATCTTAATTTACCAGATATGGGATGGTGTGGTATCAGGGTGGTAGGTCTTTGGGTGTTAGAGCCCTGAGTCATTTTCAGACTGCCTCTGTTTGTAAGGGATATGGGAAGTACCTCGGGAGTGAATTTACAGTTCCCCATCCATTTATCCAAATTATTT
This sequence comes from Protopterus annectens, assembly GCF_019279795.1. Classification (NCBI taxonomy): domain Eukaryota; kingdom Metazoa; phylum Chordata; order Ceratodontiformes; family Protopteridae; genus Protopterus; species Protopterus annectens. Next base: position 1,123,219,295 of record NC_056735.1, read on the forward strand.
TTCAAGAGGGTGAAGAACGGACTTGGTTTTACAAAGGTACAAAGGTGAGAAGTCTATATCATATACGAGGTAGCCTTTGGGATATAAATCTCTCTCTCCAGAAAGTTCTGTTAGAGACCCAAATAAGGTTCATGTCCATGGAATGTGTAACCCTTGTATAATTTTCTTGCAAATATAGAACATTGTCATAAGGGCTGGATCAGAGAATGCCTTGCAAGTCAGGCATAAGTCACCTCTCAATAAATGATGTGAGATGATGCAATAGCCCTATGGTCTTTAGTCAGTCAGCATAAGACGTGTCTTATGCTTTGTATTTTTTAAGCGAGAAACCTCTGGGGCTGTTCCAATTTGTGTGAGTACCTGGTTAGGTATATGCAGAAGGGAGCAATGTACACGATTATGAACCTGATGAGGGCCGAGTACAATGGCATTATGACTTCCTTTGATCTTGATGCAATGCCTTCACTTATAAATTGAGCCACACAGAAGGGATTCCTCACTACCCTAGCTATCTGGTTGCCAAAGTGTAGGTTACTATCTGTGTTACTAGGTACCTCACCACTGGGTCTACATTTAGGGGTGTGCCATCAATACTATAATTTACAGGGATATCTGATTTACCAAAGGGTATGATTATGCATTTTTTTTTTTAGTATTTAATCAAAGACCATGGTTTTGGCACTAGCCGTTTGTCATTTTTAGACCTATTTGTAGGATGTCAACATTGTCTGGGGATTCAGTGATTGCTCCTGGCTTAAAGTCGATGAAATTGGTGAGCCAGAGGCCTCCAACAGTGGCTTTCACTTCAGTGAACTTCATTAGCCAAAGACCTTCTGCGTTAGCCTGTACTTCAGAGAAGTAGATACTAAACAGGGGAGGACCCAGGACTGAACCCTGTGTTACTCCACTTGTCACTGGTCTGAAGTTGGATTTGGAGTCTGCTACTTTCACAGTGTGGGTTCTGTCAGTGAGCCAGTTGGCAACCCATCTTGTGACATAGGGATTTATACCTAGTTTAGTGAGTTTGTCTATAATTCCAGAGTGGGGGATGGTGTTGAAAATATTGGCAAGATCTAGATAGGCTGTGTGAACCACCTTTCCCTTGTCTACGGCTTTAGTGACTTCTTCAAAGAAGTCTATCAGGTTTAGGAGACATGATCTGCCTTTTACAAACCCGTACTGGGTGGGGTCCAGAGTTTGGAGATTACCAGTGTCTTTGTTTATAAGTTCCATGATGGTACATTCCGTGGCCTTGCAGACCAGGCTCGTCAGGCTAATGGGGCGGTATTTCCCGGGGTCTGTGGTGGCTCCCCTCTTGTGGAGTGGGATAACCATTGCTGTGCGCCATTCATCAGGCACAAAGCCTGAGGTGAGGCTATGATTGAACATGGCACTTAGGTGGGGTGCCAGTTTGTTCTGTAGTTCATGTAGAATGCAGCCTGGGATGTTGTCTGGTCCCATGGATGCTGTGTTCTTGGCTTTAGAGAGTGTGGTTTTTACCTGTGCAGCCATGATTACAGGAACTCTGCATTCTTCTGGTATAGAGATGGGCTCTTTAGGGGGTGAGAGGGGGATAAAGTTAGCACTGAACCTATCTGCCAGGATGTTGGCAATATCAGTTGGGTCTGTATATTTAGTGCCATTGTGCTGTAACTCAGAGCAGATCTGAGTGTTGCCATTGAGATTCTTGACATAGCTATAGAATGTGTTGTAGATATCTTTAGAATCAGTGGCAATTTTGTTTTCATAACTAGCTTTGGAGGATTTTATCAGGGATCGCAGCTTCTTACTGAGGCTGACCAGGGAGCTCCTCCACTTGTGAGATTTTACTCTCTTTTGCAACAGTTTCTTCCTTCTGTTGTACAGTTTGTTTATGGCAGGGGACCACCAGATTGGCTTCCTTTTTTTGGAGGATAGCTTCTTGGTTCTGTTTGGGATAGCACGATCCATGCACTCATGTCAGTGCTTATAAAGTGCAATTGTGTAGGATTCAGTAGTCATAACTGTATTGTCCATCTGCATGGGTTTGAAGTTCACACTTCTGTCTTAAGAAGCATGAAGTTGGCTTTGGAGAAATGTTTTACCATGGTTTCCTTAATGGGGGGTGGGGGTAGGATGTGGATATCTAGGGTAATTAGCTTATGGTTGGATTGGACCAATGAGGCATTGACTTCAGGTGTGGAACACTGGTCACTCATGCTGGTAATGACTAGATCTAGGATATTGTTGCCCCTGGTGGTGGTGTGGATAAGTTGATCCAGGGCATTGGAGTTTATGAAGTCCAGAAAGCAGTGAGCGAAGGAGTTGGTACAGGAGTAGTTTTCACAGTTAATGGTGGGGGTAGTTGAAATCACCCATTATTAGGGTATTTGGTTGAACCCTAATATTTTCCAGTACATCAAGAAAAGAGGAGTGGGAATTCTGGGGCATGGTGGGTGATCTGTAGCAAGCTACAATTTGGATTGCAGTTTTGCCCATAGTTAGTTGCACTTGGATAACCTCGGCTGCATTATGCTGAGCAACTAGCCTGGAAGTGTGGATATCCTTAATGAATATGGACACACCTCCGCATTGGTGTTCCGTTTCAGGTTACATGGCCGAAAAGTGTGGTATGAGTTATAGCCTGGTAGTGCAGGGGTGCTCTCTGGAGCCTTGAACAAGGTCTCAGTCACTGCACAGATATCAATGTTCTCCATTTTAAGGAATGCCTCGAGTGACGGCATTTTGAGATTTAGACTTCTAGCATTGAGTAGCATCACCCTCAGTTTTTGCTTGCCTGTTCCTGTTATGGTGATGAATTTGTCATTTGAACCTTGCCTAAAAAAGGCACTATAGGGGCGGCAGGAACCTTAGCCAATATCCGGAATCCCAGGGGTTACAGGTGCAGGCCATCTCTGGCAAAGCATCGTGGTCTGTCAACAATGTCATCCCAGGCAGACAGGTACTGGGTCCCTTTAGAATGGCACCAAAAGCTTAGCCAATTATTGAAGTCAATCATTTTGTCCTTGTACTGCGGCATCACTTTGGGTGATGGCAGAATGCTACTCAGGGCTAGGGTCATACCTGCCTGGGCTACAAGATCGGAGAGCTCTTCCATGTCTCTTTTCATGTAGTCCATGGAGGTACGTCTCAGGTCATTCACACCAACATGGACAATGACAGTCATATTTGTACTTTTTGTGGAGTGACCTGAGTGCATGGGTTATGTGGCGAATCCTGGCACCTGACAGGCAGCTGACAGTAAACTTCTCCTTGTTTAGTCTGGTGAGTGGGACATCAGTGTGCCTGACTATTGAGTCACCTATGACTTGTGTCTTGAGTATGTTGTTTTGCCTTATTGGCTGTGGTTGAGTGGCACACTTGAGTCTGCAGGCTATGTGTCATTTAGGTTGTGTTGGGGGGGGGGATGGAGGTTGCTTGCATTTCTGCTTTGGAGGTCTCTGTTGCTTGAGCAGATTATTATTGAGAGCCTCCGCAAATGTTTTTGTGTTTCTATGTGTGGATTTTGGTGGTGTAGATTTAGTGGGACTATGTGAAGAGTGTGGTGTGGTGCAAGTGTTTACCTTCTCCTCTTGACTGTCAAGTTCAGTCTTGACTGGAGAGAGCTTTACCTCCAGTTTGGCTAGATAAGTGCATCTCTCACAGGTTGTATTGTTGGGTGGTAGGAGGAGAGGGTTGTCTGTGTACATGAGGCAATTTCCACATTGCCCCAAGATGCCCAGATTCATCAAACAGACAGGAGAGAACACTGGGAGCTGACCCTTGGACATGCCTGAATAAAAAACTATTTTCCAATCCATTTAGGTGCTATGAACTATGCAAACATGTATAAGAGGTAACGTGAAAGAAATAATATACTGGAAATGAGAATTAATACCATAAACGAATTAAAGAAAAACAGTAGCTATGATCAGAAATGCCCATCTATAACTTGCTGTCCCTCTAGCTTTCCTTCAGGAGTCTATTCATAGTATCATAGTAGAATACTAGGCTATTGACCCAAAGGGGCTTGTTGATAATAACATTTGATTGGAATCTGTTCCCAAGAGTTTTGTGTATGTGCGTGTATCTATAGATCTATATCTATATCTATACGTACGTATGTATGTGTGTGTGTGTGTGTGTGTATATATATATATATATATATATATATATATATATATATATATATATACATACATACATATACATGGTTGACATATATATGCATATACATGGTTTACTATTAACATACCATTTGGTCAGTGTGTAAACAGGAAAACTCGAATGGCTACTTTCAACATTTCAAATCGAAAAAAATGTTGAAGTCATAACAGCTAATGCACACTAGCATTCACTGTTGTGGATTCAACAACTTTAAATTTCTAGTCTCCCACCAGGACACAAGTGCTTTTCAGCAATTACATTCTGCTTACCGAACACACTCAAGCAAATCTGCAGTCTTCGGCTACCACTCCACCCATATAGTATAAGAAGGAATCAGTACTGCAAACTAAACAAGGATGTACATTTTGAGCCTCAAGAGCAGGGTCAGTCCACCCAGGCATTGTACTTGTATGTTTTATGAAAGTGAAGCTATTACATTAGCAGTATGTCTTAGTAGTTCTCAGCTTGCTAATAAAACTAACTGTTGTAGCCCTGTGTCCCCCCACTAGGTACAGTAATCCTAACTGTCCAATAGACAGTATACATTTAATTCACATCCCTGTGACTAAATTAACCATCAAGCAGCCATCTCAGTGCTTTTTGCCTTAGGTTGTATCACGTCGAGGCCCACCTGTTTATCTGCATTTCTATACATTCCCCTTCATTGCTAATGCATCTCCCTACTCTAATCTGTGCACAAACTGGTTACTAATCAGCAAGTCAATGTAAAGACACACTCCTAACCTTAATAAACTTTGCTGTCTCTTCTCTCCTTCACTTTACAGGTAGTTTGAGTTATTACTTACCCCCTCTGAGGCCTTCACTGATTTCCACTGATTGCCTCTCTGGTTTCTATGCATTCCACCTGGTTTACACCCCTTGTGTTATCTCCCTCCCACAATACAAAGTCTATATTAGAATCCTGCTGAGCATGGAGCCATCTTTAAATTTCTAGTCTCCCACCAGGACACTAGTGCTTTTCAGCAATTACATTCTGCTTACCGGTAAGCCATTAGACCTCAGGAATTTGTTTTAAAAGTGTTCAGATTTGTAAAGTAATACTTACATTTTTCTCTTGTCTTGGTTGGCTCTGCCTCGCTCCGTTTGCCCGCGCTAATGCTCGGGCTGTCTCCGCTCCCCTGCCCTGCCCCCTATTCCCTCCCGCCCCCACTACCTCTACATTTATAGTAATCACAGCCACACCCACAGCTCACTCTCACATCACCTCCACCAATCACATCTCCTCAAGTCATATCACATTATACCACACCAACATGCTCCACACAAAATACTCCCAATCACTCTCATTCCCACTAGGGATTTTTTACATCACCCACACTACTTCCCCATCCACATATAGTGCAACCCTATAATTCCTATTCAGACCCCCCACCTAGAAACAACTTAAAGTTTATAACCATGACTATCACACAACTATGTCTAGTCTGTCTTCTCATAATTCTTTACAACACCACAAGTTATCACTCTAGCAATATCCCTAAACTTAGTAGCACAACACTGCATTATGCACTCTCGTATACAGACACCACACATTATAATAATATCTGCCCACAGTTATTCAAGAACTACATAACAGACCAATTCAGAACTAAACACATATGCTCTCATTCCTACTCCAAAAAAACACAATACTTTCTCACACTCCTCACCAAACTCCAACATCTGTATAACCATTTTAACTCCAGGCTCACCATAAGTGGGGATATCCACCCCAACCCAGGCCCATATCCATCCTGTCCAACACAAACTGCTCCAACACAAATGTCAGAACATAACACCCCCACTTTCTTCATCCCTGGGCAAATCAACAACAGCAGCAAAACCAACCATCTTTTAATGCTAAATATTAATATTACAAGTATCAAAAATAAAATACCTGAACTCCAGGGCACAATAGCACACTACTCCCCAGACATAGTTGCTTTAAAAGAAACCTGGCTAAATAAAAACATAGCTAACTCAGAAGTTCTTCCTACCAGCTACAATATCATTAGACAAGACAGACCACTTTGTAAATGGGGTGGAACTGCCTTACTCTACAAGTCCAACTTAACTGTCTGTCAATTACCAAACTCCTACCCCTCCCCCAATAATTGGGACATACTTATCTCACAACTTCAACTTCACCCTAAAAAGGTCATCACCACAATTGTGATCTATATTCCACCTGGTAATACACCTGCTAGCCTTGAAGACTTCTTATCCTGATGTTCTTCCACATACTCACAAGAAACCCTTATTCTGGGGGACTTCAACCTAGATTGGTTCACCTGTATATCAGAACCACCAAGTAATCTAATAAATCTCCATGGCTACCAGCAGCTAGTCCAAATTCCAACTAGATGTGATAAAAAATATAAAAGGGAGTCCATCCTTGACTGGGTCCTAGCTAACAACCCCACATTGTACCCTCACACAGGCAGTCTCCCAGACACCTTAAGTGACCACAACATTATATACTTTATACGTAGTAGAACAAGCATATGCAAAACCACTAACTATATATCCACTAGAAACACAAAATAATTCTCTCCCGAGGTCCCCATCACTTTACTCTGTAACTGTGACTGGACCCCCCCCCTAAAAACCCTCCCACTTGACCAGGCTGTAGTATATTTCAACAAAACATTTCTATAACACCTAGACACTGTCGCTCCATTGCGCAAAATCAAGGTTAGAACCTCTACAAACCCCTGGCTCAGTAAAGAAACCAAACAAATCCTCAAGTCTAGAAACACTGCCTGGCTTTACTATAAAAAAAACAAAGAAACACAAAGCCTAACTAAGTACCAAGAACTGCGCAACCATGCAAAAAAATGCATTAAGCTGGACAAAAAAAATCCTACTACACAGCATAACAAACTAAATACCAACACAACCTGCAAAACTTTTGGAAAAATGTAAACCAGCTACTAAAATCCACCCAAAAGGCTACCCCCAAACCAACCACCCCTGACACTAAAGTTCCCATCGAAACATAATTCATCTCCCACTTTGTGAACTCAATACTATCCTTAGTATCGCAGGACAGTTCCTTCCTCACTATCCCCCCAACATAAATAACACTAATACAAGCTTTACCCTCAAAACAGTTTCCACCACTTCAATCAAAAGCATGCTCTCCAAACTAAAAACCTCATCAACAGCAGCTGACCTACTCCCCAGCTATTTCTTGAAACTCACAACAGATGCCTTTGCTATCCCAGTCTCCACTCTCATAAACAGATCAATTGTTGAAAACTATGTGCCCAAACTCTGGAAAATATCCTATGTTGCACCCATACATAAAGGTGGACCTCCACTGAACTTAATAACTACAGACCCATTCCTTTACTCTCCCCCCTGGCCAAAATCCTAGAAAAATGCATCCATACCCAGATGCTAAACTATCTCCTAGACAGCAACATCCTGTCACCTACTCAGCACGGTTTCAGACCTGCCCATAGTACCACTACAGCCCTCCTCTGCTTCAAAAACACAGAAACCGTCTCAAAAATGAAGGCCTACGAATGTCGACTCGTTTTTTTGATATGTCCAAAGCATTTGACACAGTCTCACACCAAATCCTGCTAAACAAACTAAACCAATATCAGCTATCAAATTCCACTCTTACCTGGTTCCAAAGCTACTTAACTGACAGGTATCAAGCTGTGAAATGGGAAAAATCTCTCTCTTCTCAGCTGCCCATAACTATAGGAGTCCCACAGGGTTCTATCTTAGGACCACTACTATTCACAGTCTTCACAAATGACCTCCATACCTCCACACAGCATGCATCTATAATTCAGTATGCAGGTGACACCACCTTAATCTATGCTGCACAAAACATTCCCACCCTCCTGCAAACAACTGAACTAGCATTCTCTAACATTGAAAACTACCTTACCAAAACCCAACTTATCCTCAATCCAAAGAAAACTCAGCTTATGATTATAACCAGTTCTAACAAAAACACTAACAGTCAATTCACTATCTACTCCACAAATGCTACTCCAATTGCTCCGGTGGCACAGGCTAAGCTATTGGAAATAACCATAGACTCCCACCTAAAATTTGATAGTCATCTCAACTTAACTATTAAAAAAGTACATGCCAAACTGGGGTCACTCTCTACCGTATCAAACCATTTCCTACCAACAACACAAGATCAGCCATTGCTCGCTCCCAACTTCTATCCACCCTACTCTATGCATCTCCCATTCTGACTAATCTCAACAAAACTGAACTAAGCAAAATGGAAGCCTGCTATAACAGAATTGCCCGCTTTGCTGCAAATTGCTCATATAGAGCTCATCACTGTACTGCTTTGAGACAGCTCCACTGGCTTGAACTGCCCATCCTCCTAACCTACAATCAGCTCTGCCACTGTCATTCTATCTATTACCTCCCCAATAAGTGTCCTGCCCTCAAATACCTAGTACAACATCACTCAGCCAAAAGGCCTCTTAGATCATCAAGCAAACTACTACTAGAAGTCACCAACAGCTACAATAGCTTTGGAGATGCACTATATAGTAGTTCAGTGACTAAAAAATGGAATTCTGTCCCTACTAGCATTCAAAACACATCATCCAAAGCCTCCTTTAAAGACCTCATCAGGCAACATCTCAAGTAAACCACCAACTGTAATAAAGTGACAATCAGGAAAAACAAATTTCTTTTATTCCCTAGCGCTTTGGTGTTTCCACCTTCAAGGTTTTGATATTCCTTGAAGGTGGAACCACCAAAGCGCTAGAGAATAAAATAAATTTGTTTTTCCTGATTGTCACTTTATTACAGTTGGTGGTTTGTGGTCAGTGTTGTTATATATTGTGGAGAAGAGGAGAATTTGTGGTTAACATCTCAAGCAAAGTTGGCAGTGCCATGATTGCTCCCCAGGCTAGTGAAAGCAGATAACATATACATACTAAATCTAGAGCACTTGATAATAGTTTTCAATCTTACTCACAAACACTGGCTAATCTACAATGTATGTACTGTACCTGTGTACTATGTATGTATTCTATCTATGTTCCAAATTTCAGCTGTACACCACAAATCTATTAATTACCTTTATTTTTAAAATTATTTTTTTTTGTTTGTTCTCTCCGCTGTAACTGTCATGTGCCGCATACCACTGTGAAAACATGTCTCTTGTAATTTGTGTATATACCGATCGTGTCTAAATAACTAAATGTGTCTGTAAGTTTTCTTTGTGGAGCTTTTCTCCCCAGGCCGCTGCTGAAAAAGGGCCTTTTCAGCTCAGTCAGACACCCCCGGTTAACAAATGTAAAATAAATAAAATAAATAATACTCTTTCTCTCACTGTAGTGTAATCTCAGAGTTTGTATATATATGTAGAAGGGGATGTGGAGGTGCAGGGTGGCTTTCCCCCCTGCAAAACATTCTTAGCTCATGACCGGAAGTGAGGTATTTTTGGTAAAGTCGACATTCCTGAGATGTCTACTTTCCTTAAATGCCTTATTCAGTCATGTTCATGCTCATATATTTGATTTCTGACATTTTGGTTTGGAAACATGAACACTCACACATTGCAGGTTTGAGAGTTTGATAGTAAATCTATGTGTGTGTGTGTGTGTGTGTGTGTGTGAGTATGTATGCATGTGTGTGTGTGTGAGCATGGGTAGACAAGCATTTACAAGCATCCCCTCTTTAACAGAGACACAAGTGCCAGACTAGGGTTATAGCTGTACAGTTCCCTGACCACTGATCCAGGTTTTGCTTGAATAACTGCAGGGATGAAATCTGCTTCATATGGATGGGAAGCCTGTTTCAGAGAAGTGGGATCCCCTGAGACACATATTTGTCCCTCCAGCATGTCCCATTTATGTTACATGAAAGGTTTAGTTACATGAATCGGGTACTCCTGATGATACTTGTTTAATGGATGTGCAACAGGTTCATTAGGGCTGGATCAGAGGTTGCTTTGTAAGCCTATCATAGGTTGTCTGTCAGCAGCCTACAGAAGGCCATGTATAAGGGTAAGGCTTTGAGATAGTCAGCACAGAACTTGTTTTCTACACTATGTATTCTTTTTGTGAGGAATATTAGTGGGGGGTTGTTGTACTCAGTGACTGATCTTATGAGAGCAGAGTACAATGGAACAATGACATGTTAGGTGGAGATGCCATATCCCTACTCATAAGTTGTGTAACACCAAATGATTTCCTTACCAGAGTAGAAATTTAGCAGTCAAATGCTAAATCATTGTCTATATGCATTCCCAAATCCTTGGCTGTAGAGTCTACTGTTAGTGAAGTATTGTTAATGTTGTACTTTGCTGGGATGTCCATTTTTCCAAAAGATGCAAAGATATACTGTTTAGCAATGAGTTTCAGACCATGTCTCTGAAATGAGTTACTACTCTGTGTTAGGCCTTCTTGCACCCAGTTTGCAATCATCTGCGAACTTGGTCAGCCAGAGGAACTTGATATTTGTCTTGACCTCATTAAAGTAGATGCCAAATAGAAGCAGAACCAGCAATGAGCCCTGAGGCACCCTACTAGTAACTGGTATTTTTGTGGAAGAAGACTCTACTATCCTAACTTCTAGGGTCCTTTGTGTAAGCTAGCTGGCTGCCCAGATGATGTAGGAGAGTGACATACTGTGTGTCATGTCTTTCCTGCAGACATTTACAGGCAGTTACTCCCCACTGCCAAACAACCTCATGTGTGGAATGGAATAATAAGACACATTATAGTGCCCAACTTGTATGGGCAATTGGTTGTGCCCTCCCAAGTGTCTGAAGCAATGGCAAGCCATTTTCATTTAAAAGGAGTCATTACAGAAGCTAGCTAGATTACCATGTTTGACATTATGTGCATTCTGCCACTCATGCTTGGGGTCGCTGTTCAAAGCATTTGTTATGTTCACCCACTTCAAACACTGCTCATCTTGCTATCCTATGGAAGCATACACTGACATGAATGTCTATGTTTGCATGTTAGTGTATGCATGCTTGAGACATGTATGCTATTGTCCCTCTAATTCAACCCTCCTATCCTCATTCTGTGCACTGCCTTGTACGTTAACATTGAATCACACTATATTGTGCTACACCATACTCAGATTACTCAGATCCCTTCATAATTGGGGTCTTACAGGGTTTGAGGGGGTTGATGTGCACATTTAACAGGTTACACATGAAGCTGTAGTTTGCACCTTCCTTCATCAACAACCTGTATGTCTTGCCCACTTCCTCAGTTGTAGTGACATGTATAGCATACATGGTAAACTGTACATAGACAAGAGGGTTCAGATGGATATCTCACATCTTTACTGTAAATCCCTTTAATGAAGTGCTGTAATGGCTGCTCCACGTGCCAGACTGGGTCTTCTGTATGCATCTAACTCAGACCATTTGTGTGAGTCTAAGTTATCAAAATAAAATGGTTCTGTTGTTGAAGTGAAAACTTTAACATGTATGTATACATACACATACACTTTATACAAATATGTACATCCAACCCTTAGCTTCCCTGTGCACTTAGCCAGCTGACACTCAAAGGACAGGACAACAGTGAGGGCCAGAAAACTTGCTCCCCTTCCATTGTTAACCTCCTAGCACCCGTTATCCCGAGGCAGTTGTAGTAATGACTTCATGCTCACTAATAACAAACTCACTTAACACAAAAAGTTATGTCTGTGAGAGTTGTAAATACCAAGATGACATGGAGATGTCCCCTTTCATGACTAACAAAATGCACTGAAAAATCACAATATTCATACCCACACCTCAACCATCACCACAGTCTCAAACATTGCACACAATAAGTCAGTACCCTGATGCCATAAAGACATCCTTGCAAAAGCCTCCCACAACTTGTAAGAACAAACCTCAGTGGATCCTCAGCTCACCTTTTTGATGCCCACCTACATCAATGACTTAAAAAAAGCCAAACTACTACTATCCAAAACTCAACACGGATTCCAACCAGCCCATAGCACTACCACTGCCCTAATTAACTTCACCAACATCATAAACTCATACAAGGACCAAGGGAAACTTGTCTTTGCCACCTTTCCAGACTTATCTAAAGCCTTTGATACAGTTTCTCACAATAAACTCCTATCCTACCTTTCAGAACTCAACCTTGACATCAAAACCCCAATGGTTCAGTAGTTTTCTAAACTACTAGTCTTACCCTGTCAAACGGCTCAACTCCCTATCCCCACCACTCCTGTCACTTGGCATACATCAAGGCTCGATCCTTGGCCCCCTTCTGCTTAACATCTTTACGAACCAATTACACTTAGCAACCACAAAAGCTGATATAGTCCAATACGTGGATGACACAACCCTAATCTGCTCTGCAGCCAACATCCATCTTTTACAAAGCAAAGCCCAAGAATCCTTCACAGAGATAGAAAATTGGCTAAACAATTCCCAACTAATATTACCCCCCCCCAAAAAAAAAAAAATGCAACTAATGCTATTCCACCCAACTAAGAAATGACCTGGGTGGCTCAGTGGCTTAGGGAACCTAGCATGGGTGATAGTATTGATGGTTTTAACCTGGAATTACTCACATCTTTTTCAAGCTTATCAGTGAGAATGGTAAGCACTAGGTAGCCTGCCTACCACAAGGGGAGTGGTTTCTGGCCCAGAAATTGTAGTTTAATGGCTGTTTGGGCAGTTTTTCCATCTCTTTCAACTTTTAGGTTTAAAAGCCTGTGTTTGTGCTTGTTTCCCACCTTTCCTGTAACTAGTCTAGTCCAGATACAGATTTGCTGTATCCAGGACTGTTTGTAAGCTTCTGAGTGGTGACAAAGTCTGCGCTTCATTTTTTCCCTTAGATCTGCTAGTTCTCTCCTCTCCTGCACTTTTACTAGCTTATTAGTCTAGCACTTTAACAGACTTCCTGCAGGAATTATTTTAGCACACAAAAGTGCTACCAGCACTAAACATTCTACAAGTAAACAGCTGCACTACTTATTATTAATGCCCACCCCTCCAGGCATGTCTAAAGGTCAGTTCCCTGTGCTTTCCCCTATTAACCTGGTGAACTTGGGCATCCTGAGGCAATGTAGCAACTGCCTCATGTACATGGACAACCTTCTACTCTTACCTCCCAACACTCAGACTTGCGGGAGATGCACTTATATATCCAAATTGGAAGCCACACATGCTATAGCCAAGACTGGAGTAGCTGGTCAAGTGGTGAAGGTCACTTTCACCACACCATATGGAACACACAGCCCTCCAGAACACTCGCCAGCACTGCCTTCACATAAAAACACAAACCACACACCCACCTTCATGGTGGCTCTCAATAAAAATCTACCCAAATAGCAGAGACCCCCAAGGTGGAAAAGCACTCAACCACCACAACACAACACTAATCACGAAACACACAACTTTCCTAAACAGTGTGCCACTCAACCAAAGCCCCTAAGGCAAAACAGTATGCCCAACACACTAGTCATAGGTGACTCGATAGTGAGGCACACTGATGTCTCACTCACTAGGTTGAATAAGGAGAAAGTAACAGTCAGGTGCCAGGATCCAACACATAACGCACACACTCGGGTCTCTCAGCAAGTACAAATATGACTCTGTCATCATACATGTGGGTGTGAATGACCTGATTTGTACCATCCTGCACTACATGAAAAGTGACAAGGAGGATCTCTCAGATTATGTAGCCCAGGCAGGTATGATCCCCTAGTCCTGAGCAGCATCCTACCATCACCCAGAATGGTACCATAGTACAAGCAGAAAATTATTGATTTCAACAACTGGCTAAGTTTCTGGTGTCATTCTAAGGGGATCCAGTATCTGTCTGACTGGGATGACATGACTGAGAGACTTCAATGTTTTTCCAGAGATGGCCTGTATCTGTCTTGGCTTCCGGATACTGGCCAAGGCTCTTGCCACCCCCTATAGTGCCTTTTTAGGCAGTGTTCCAAAGACCAAATTACCACTGTAACAGCTACAAACAAATGCAATCTGAGGGTCAGGCTGCTCAATGCTAGAAGTCTAAATCTCAAAATACGCTCGCTGGAAACACTCCTTTCTCAACTTAAACAAGCAAATAAGACTTCTAATGAAGTCCTCCAAAGCTAACTATGAATTCATATTAGCTTCCCTAACTAAAGGTAACCAGAAGGCATTCTTTAGTTACATCTGTAACCTCAAAGGAAAAAGCCCAGATATGAGCTAAACTCGTAGTTAATGGTACTACATATATAGAATCTGTGGAATTAGCAAACCTGCTGGCTGACAGGTTCAGTGAAAACTTCTCGCCCCTGTTGCCATGACATACCCTAAGGCATCCCTAACACCTGTCCCCAACCTAGTATCTTTGAGGAGCAAGTCTTTAATGCCCCCTCCAAGGCCAGAAACACTGCCTCTATGGGACCAGTCAACATCCCGGGCTGTGTTCTACATGGCTTAAAACAGGAACTAGCATCACCATTGGGCACGCTTTTCAATTGGGTCTATATTAGATAAACGAAAGTTTATCTAAATGAATACTGCAATTATTGAAAATCCCAGACCTCGAACTCGCAATTGTGGGGGGCACCCCCCCCCCGCTAAATATATACTCCAACTCCAAGATTGCACTACAGTGAGGAAAGGGAAAATATTCCAATCTTCACTGTACTGTGATCTCACAAAAAACACATCAAGGTCTGGGATTTTCGATCATTGTAGCATTCGTTTAGATAAACTTTCGTTTATCTAATATAGACCCTTTTCAATCACAGTGTAAGCACTGGCTTCATCCCAGGGGAATGGAAAACAGCTACCGTCATCCTTTTGCACAAACGGAGTGCATCTGCCGATCCTAGGAACTATAGACCCATTAGCCTGACCAGCCTTATCTGCAAGGCCATTAAACGAATCATCATGGACCTTATTAACAAAGATATAGAAAATCTCCAAACACTCAACCCCAGCCAGTTTGGCTTTGTCAAGGGTAGATCATGCCTGTTAAACTTGGCAGACTTCTTCGAGACAGTCAGCAAAGCCCTAGACAAGGGCAAATCTGTGCATATGGCCTACCTAGACTTAGCCAAGGCCTTTGGCGCAATCTGCCACTCATGCATCATTGACAAACTCACCCCGGAATAAGCTCCATATCTACATGAAGTAAAGTTCATGCCTTGATCCTTTTCAAAGGAAACCTTGATCATTGCACGGGAAACCATAAATGCACCATCCCAGTCTGGCCCTCATGTCTCAGATGGACAGAGGTTAATAGTAGTAAATTCATCTCCAAATAGCATGCCCCCACCCACCCTCTAGTTAACTCTTTACTAACATACCACATCATATATGTGTCCAAACAACTCAAGGACAAAACAGGGTTGGGTTGCACAGCTGGGCTTGTAAAGACCCTGGTGGTCATTAGTGTGGTATAAACCTATGAACCTATTACTTATGCACAAAACTTGGCACAAAAATATACTGAATGTATTAATCATACTTATTTCTTCCTACAACATATAGTCCAAATTCAAGAGTTAGCATACATAACTAAAGAGAATTTGGTGATATTGAAGTGTATTAACCCACCACATGCACAGTAGCAAGCCCCGCCCAAACCCCGTCTGACACACTGCAATGTAATTAATATTCAGCATCTGTGCTGAAAGCAACCCAATGTCTTGCTGTAGACAGTCACTACTAAAAAAGAAATGTTTTACTATGGGCATAAAACTAAAATGCCTGTTGTACATCACATTTCAGTCAGTCAATCGGGCAGAGTTCACATCACAAAATTATTTCTCTAAATGATACTGTTAATTGTTTACAGTACCAGCACCGCTGCATAACACTTGTTCAGCAGGGGTTGTGGGGGGGGGCGCAGTGCCAGGTTTAGGGGGGCTTGCCCCCCGAAAAAGGAGAAAGTAATAATTTCGACGAGGATGGAGTTTGTTGTGTGCATGGATTCCGTGTCAATCATGGTGTATTTACATATTGAAACCCTGCCCGCCACCTTGTCAATCAAACAGGCAACGCCCATTCATGTGGGAACTAACTGGTGGGTTAATACACTTCAGTATCACAGAGAATTTACATAATTTCTCAAAACAAAAGAAATTAAACTAACCTGTAGCATCCTTCAGCAGACTTGTAGGCATGTACCACATTGACTTAACTGGAGCCACGTCTTTGTGTGAAACAGACCACTGTTGCAACTGAGCCAGTAGGAAAACCTACCAGGTATTGAAGCAATAAAACATATCCATAATCACTACCACATTCAGCACCAGGAAGTGTAGTCAGAACTCATGTTTCGCAACCCCTTAACAAAACTAGTTCTAAACTTATTGTCACTATCCATAAAAGGAAAACAGAGTAAGTATTGAAAAAAAAACTGTTAAGACACAAAAACCTTCAACAATGGCCGCATGTTCTCAGTTGAGTTAAAATCCTACAGATCAAAACAAAACGAACATGGTATGCCTTCTGCAAAACCAGGTTCACAACCAATCAGGGAAAAAATAGCCAGTGACCAGAGTAAAAACACCCCTCCACAGACAGACACTCACAAATACACTGAAATAACTGTACACACATAGAATGCAGTAAAACTAGCAACCTGTAAAAAATTAAACCTAAAGCTTTACAATATATAAACCATACAACATGGAAGCAAGAAGTACACCAAATGCATACTTTCTACTTAAAATTATCCAGTAATTACACCAAACACAAGAGATGCAATCAATAATTTGGTTTAAATAAGAATCTCCCAAACATAAAAATGTTCACATACCTGTAATGCCCAAGTGTGTAGTTTAAACAAGTTCCATTAATTATTCTAGCAGTTAGCTGACTGCTTCTCCAACTGTCTTGCAGAAAGTCTACATACTGCTTAAACAGAATAGATCCATTATCAGTAAAATGTACTGCAAAATTCAAGTCACCTATAGCTAACCATGACAGTCATTTATAATCTCGCTGTCACGAACCACAAAAAGTAAGTCTTTAAAAAGTAGTAATTTATAAAAAAAAGGCTGCACTAACCTCTCATCCAACCTTTCGCCATGACTTTAAATTCCAAACTTAGCTGAACTCTGTAGAAAGTGACCCAAATATAATTTCATAAAACAGCATACCCACCTCCAAACAATTAAGACAAGCCTTGTCTCTCCACAGGATGCACCTAGACAATGCCTGGATTTAGTTTGTAATGAATGCACAAATAGATTACACTGGTTGACAAATTCAAAGAAATACATACAATGAAATGAATAAGCTAAGCATTTAAACCTCTCATTCAATGAAATGAAAATCACTATCAAGTCAGAGAGCAATGTAGTTAGTGCATCATCAAGTTGAATATAGCCATTTTCACCTCTGCTGGCACCCATTGTTTAATCCATTATGTTCAAGATCTAAAACACTTAACACATAGCTAAGGATGACTGCAGCAATTTTAGAAGAATTAACATGCAAACAAATTGAGCCAAGATTCTTTACAACAAACTGATAATTATGTAACTATTTTTATATATTTATTAAACTTTTAGTTAATGTAACAAACTTTAAGAAACCATGGACTTATTTATTTGACATTTGATTACCTGGAAAGTGTGACTGGGTAGAAGCCCACTTTCAGTGAAGGCCCAAGTGAAAGCACCAAATTATTACAAAAAGTTTACGAGCAATAATAATAATCTTCAAAAGTAAAACAAAAACATCACTAGTTTAAATTATAACAAATTAGACATACTATAAAAACACTGGTTAAGAATTGATGCAAGTTATATGACAACCATTTAATGGTTTTACAAAATTTTACACAGTTTGTAGAGAAGTTAAAGGTAAGT
>NC_056735.1:1123242246-1123314746 GCF_019279795.1 Protopterus annectens
GGAACACTACACTGACACATTACCATTCAAGTACCAAGCAAGAACTTTAACCTCCAAAATCACTGCAGCAGAAAGTCAACAATCCAATTGTTCACACACTATCACTCATGTGTCAAGAAAGAAACTTGTTGCAGAAGTCATCAAAAGAAAGGAGTACAGGAAAAAATGGGAGATAGAAAAGACTGACCAGGCAAGGAAGGAATACTGGTTGGCTAACAAAGAAGCCAAGAAACGAGTTGCAATACCAAAGAATAGGACATCGCACGCACTCTACCAACTTCTGGAAAGTGTCTCAGTAGGTGGCACAAAAATACTATATCAGGCTGTGAGGCAAAGAAAAAAGATAAAGAAGACAGCTGGACACCCTTCATAAGGGATGCCAGCAACAACCTGCTCACCAGTCCACAGGACATCAAAGGCAGACGGAAGGAGAATTTACAGCAGCTTCTGAATGAAGAAAACCCCACAGAAGCTGTAATGCCACAGAAACAGCCTACAATGAGAGAAGAAGAGCCCACCCTAGATGAAGTAAGAATAGCACTAAGAAAAATGAAGTCAGGGAAAGCAGCAGGCTCAGATGAAGTCACAGTAGATGTGATAAAGATGCTAGGTGAGACAGGGGAGAAATGGCTCCTGGGGTACTCATAGCAGCATGTAGAGAAAGGCATATCCCAGATGGCTGGAGAATAAGCATACTCATGCCAGTGTACAAGAATAAAGGGAACATCCACAACTGTGGGTAGTACAATGGCATCAAACTCCTATCACATTGCATGAAAGTTCTGGAGAGGGTGATTGATAAATGGATATGCAGTGTAGTAGAATGTAAAATGGGAGATGAGTAGTTTGGATTCAGATCAGGATGCAGCACAATTGACCTGATGTTTGCAGTGAGATAGACAGTGAAGAAGAAGCTAGAGATGAGGAAAGAGTCCAAGTGGGCATTCCTATGACAATGTCCCCCAAAAAACTGACTTGGGCAGTACTGACATGGTTCAAAGTCTCAGAAATGTTGGAAGAATTAGTGCAGGCTATGCACAAGGACCCAATAACTCAAGTAGGAAGAGTGTTCAGCCTCACAGAGGGGATTCCCAGTGGGTGTGGATGTACACCACAGTTCAGCTCTGAGCCCACTGCTGTTCATACTGATGATGAACTATATTAGCAAACAGGTTGAAGGGGACAGATCAACAAAGTTGCTGTATGCAGATGATGTGGCATTACAGACATACTCTGAGCAAGAACTTCAGCAAAGGACAGGGGAATGGAATGCAAAACCGAAGGCACATGGGATGAAACTATGCACAGATAAGACAGTGGTAATGACAGCAATTGGGGAAATCAGAAGAAGCTGAGAATTGAGACAGAGGGGAAGATAGTGGAATAGGTAAATAGCTTCAAGTATCTGGGAGGGGTGGTTGAGGAGAAGGGAAGTCTGAATGAAGAGGTCAAAGCTAGAATCAGTGGGGCTGCATCCAACTGCTATAGAGTCTCAGGTGTCGTCTATGACAGAATAATGCAAAGTGGCTCAAAGGTAAGGTGTACAAGACAGTGGTGTGACCAGTAATACTATATACCACAGAAACCTGAGCAGTAAAGACAGAACAGATGAAGAAGATGTGATGGACATGAAGTGCCTGAGAAGGGTGGTAGGATGCACACTGTGGGACAGATGAAATGGGGACAAAAGAGCAGAAGCCAAAGTATCTTCAATTGCAGAAAAGATTAAAGAGAACAGATTTCAGTGGTTTGGACACGTGCAGAAAAGCAGAAGACAATCTGGTGAAGAAGATTTGGACAGACAGGAAGAAGATAACAGGAAACAAGGACATCCAGCAAAGAGGTGGATGGGTTGCGTGAAAGAAGATCTGCGGCAGTCAGGCATGAGTGTCAAAGAAGTCAGGAATGTGGCATTGAATTGAGAGAAAGAGATGGTGATAGTTAGCATAGTACTCTAACCCACTGAAGAAAATAGAAAAAAGGGGGCTGATGATAATGATGATGCTAAGTGACGAAGGATTAAGTCAGACAACAATGGGCTTCAATAGAGTTTATACTTCAGAAAATGCACACTAATGGAAAGCCTGCTAGTCTATTTACTTGTCAAGAGAACTGGAACAATATTTAAAAATATTCCCTGATTTTGGTTCTTTTCACCCTCATTTTGTCCCTGATTCTTGAACAAAGAAATTGAGAGTTATGAAGGAAGTGACTGGTACAGAGCATTACATTGTGGATATTGCTGCTAAGCTATTACCCCTCCACTGTAAAATCTCCATTGTAAAATGTTATTTTATGATAGCGATGATTACACTCCGTCAGCAATGACTAATACTGTCTCCAGAATGAAAGGTTATGCAAAACCTGCCAGAGTAATATTTAAAAGCCATCACTGATTTTGTGTATTTGCCCACAGTTGTAGCTAAGTCTCCATGCTCCCTGTAAAAAAAAATCTTCTGTATCAAAGGAAAAATAAAACAAACACAAATCTTTTGTAAAACTGCAGCAAGCTACTTGCTATTAATGTAAAAAGCCATTTACTACAGTTAAAACAATAGGCGTGTTAGCACTAATGCGCTTCAGCCGTTATCGCAAATGCAGTATCATTACTCTGCTATTTCTATAATAAATGGCAGCGTCATCCAGTAAAGTTGCTGGGTCTATTTCTGCATGTGGGATTAAGTTAAAGAAGTTGAAGTCTAGGGATTGTAAATCAAATTATTTTTAACTTAAACTGATTGTACTACTGCAGTAGATTGTATAGGACACATGCAAAAATGTTTTCAGTCTTACAATTCTTATTTCCTGACTTGGGAAAATTAATTAAAAAAAAAGAAAAGAAAACTTGCTTCCTTTACACAGTAGTGACCATGAAGTTATAAGCGTTAAGGGCAAGGTAAAACATTAGCCAAAATTAGGAGCTTTATATGAAATCAGAGTTAATAGATATACTGCACTGCTCTAACATCGGCAACTGAAATATCGGCAGTATAACTGTCTACTTTATGATTTCATACAACACTCATTAATTTTGGCTCATACCTTCACCTGCTGCACTCAACCTGTAGAGCACTAAATCATTTCAGTTATGAAGAGCTGTCCAATATCTCTCCATAGATATATAGCCTCCTTTTAAAATGTAACAGCAAACAGCTGCAACAACATGTGCCGTACTTAACTGTGGAAAGATCGCTTGGCTCCTTTTAAACTGTAGTAACTGTTTTTTTTACAAAGTATCGAGCAGCTCGTACAGTCCACATATGTAGGCTAAAGTGCTGTAATTCCAAGTCTTGCTGGAGGGAAGATAAAAAAGTTACTACTTTAATAATGCAGCAGCAAACAGCTGCTACAATGAATCCCACATGTTGAGCACTACTGTGCTTCAGTTCGGCTGTCCTGACTTGGGGTAGTAAAGACTAAAAATAAAACCCTACTGTCTTTAAACAGTATGGACAGGAAAATCATAGTTAAAGGCAAGGTGAAGACATGAGCAAAAATTAGGAGCTTGTATGAAATTATAGAGTTGAGAGGTAAACTGCACTGATCTAACATCGCAACTGAAATATCGGCAGTATATCTCTCTACTGTAAGATTTCATATAACGCTTTTAATTTCGGTAACTATTTTCACTTGCTACAGTCAACTCATGGAGAGATAAATCACATCATTTATAAATAATTCTCCCCACCCCAAAAAAATAAATGAAATATATATATATATATATATATATATATAGAGAGAGAGAGAGAGAGAGAGAGATTCCTTTTAAAATGTAACAGCAAAACAGTTTCATGCCACATAGCATGAAAGCACTTCAATTATGATGTCCTAACATGGAGAAATAAAGAAAAAAAAAAAAAGAAGAAAACCCCTCCTCTTTTAACCATAGCAACCAATAAATCATAAAAGCTGTTAAAGGCAAGTGGAAGACATGAGCCAAAATTTGGAGCTGCTCTAATATCGACAACTGAAATATCGGCAGTATGCCTCTCTACTCTGTGATTTGATATAACGCTTCTAATTTTGCCTCATGCCTTCACCTTGCTTTTAACAGCATTTATGATTATCTGATATATCACCGAATAACAGTCAATAATGTAATAGGTTTCCAAACTTCTGTTTTGCAAAAAACTGGTTTCTGATTTGATTTTCAATAATTGCAAAGTAATACTTAAAACCGATGCATGTTTGTTGTCTTTACACCATCACTTTGTCATTTGTTTCCGAAGAAATTAAGGAGCTATTGTATGAAGCGATCAACATTACGTGGGTTTTTATTTGTTTTGTAACTATGATTTCAATACTGAACTTACTGCCAGGAAATTAGTAGTTACTGAATGTGGTAAGTAAACTTCAGAGTCAGACCTGACCGGAACCAAAGCAGGATTGAGTTACTTTTCCCTACGGAGTGAAAACAATCCTGGCAAAGGTCAAATAGGGCCATATTTAAATATTTGAAGGTGTGGAGGGGGTGTGAATTATGACATCATGCTATGGGTGGTATTTTCTGGCAAGACTGAGAGCGGGACGCTCCTGAAATAAAAACAGTGAAATTACACATAAAAGGGAGAGAAAAGTGCATATTTAGTAACAAAGGTCTACTGAAAACTATGTGAAGTATGCACTGGTGAGGAAAAAAATAAAGGGTTCTGGAAGGTGCATCTTTGACACTCTCCCTTTAAGCTGAGACCAGTCTGAAGATGTGGAAGGTGACCGTAAGCTTTAAAAGGTGGTTAGCTCTTACATCTGAGGCTACTGTAGTAATCTAACTAAAAGCATCATACTTTATACATCATGCATAAACCTACATGGACAGCATTTTTATGGTGCAGCTGTGCAGCATCCACATAGAGAAACCTAAACAACCCCCACACACACACACACACACACACACACACACACACAGATGTGCCCTGCAGTTATAGTCAATTTACAAAGGCCATGCTGGGCTGAATTCAACTCTAATATCAGATAATATTTCTTTCCCTGACCACATTTATACAAGTCCGAGTCTCAGTGTCTCACATCCACGCACTGAGACCAGCATTCTCCTACCCTCAAGCCTTTCTCTGGTGTTGCTAGGGCTGTTCATGGATGATGGATCTCAAGGGAATCCTTGGAGCCTGACTGTCTCTGCTATCCAGTGTTTTTATATATATTATTTATTTATATTTGTTGACCAGGAGTGTCCGACTGGACGTAGGTCCATTTTCAGTGGGGGCCCGGGGAGAAAAGCTCCATATATATATATTTATATATATATATATAAACACACACACACACACACACACACTACCTTTCCCTTTTCCCACACTCACTGGTTGTGTATGAAGACAAATCCCCTCATTAGACCATGACTCCCCTTAGGAAGCATCACCACTGAATCCCAACCCTAGGATGGAAACACCCATCCCCCACTGCCACTCCCATCAGTCAACCAAGCCACTAATCAAATCTAGGTCATTTGGGCTGTAGTTTGAGCTTTTAGCCCTCTGTGCCACTGAGGCATCTTTATTCAAGATATTCTTGAAACATTTTTGTGAAAAGACCCCTCAATAATGCTTCTCTCATTTTGTTCTGTAAGGCCTAATATATTTTAGGTGAAAGTAGACAACAGACTCTGAAGCATGTGTATGTGTATCAGAACATGTGAAATATATGTATTTTGATATAGAATGTCATCAATTTCAATAATGAAATTTTGAAATTCAGTCATGGTAGCAATGGCTCTCATGAAGATACAGCAGATAACTTCATGAAGGAACTCTATGCCCATTTAGATAAATGAGTACAGCTGGTAGTCCCTACAAGAACAAAGAAAATTGTGAAATTCAAAACAAACTTCTCTGGTGCCCCTCTTATAATAAAAGGAAAAAAACAAAACGTCCGACAATGTGGCATAGTGGGAGAAAGCCCTAATTCCAGGCCAGATGACTTGGGTCCCATTATCAGCTTGGATGCTTGTGGCACTGGCAGAGAAGGTTAGATGTGCACATCCCCTGGGAGGGTGTTCGTACAGGGGGAGGCATGTTCCATAAAAAGGAGTAGCCACTAGATGTGACAGAGGAACCCTGAGGAGGGAAGGTATGTCAAGTATAAACTCCAAAATTAAAAACATATTCTGCAGGAAGCTGTCAATGGCACAACCCCCCATGGTTGGCTCTGTGGCAGCCCCAGGCTTAGAATAGAGCTAGTCTGGGGGCAGTAAAAGAGGCTGGTACACCCAGTGATGGACAAGAGCATTGGGGTAGCCATAAAGAATGACTTTCTGTTAAGAAATTAAGGAAAACACTTTTAAATCTACAAATGTAGCTCATAAACACATGTTAATGACTGAAACTAAGGGAAATTAAAAATCATTCTTTAGTTATGTTAAGAAACTAAGGAATAACATCCAACATTGCTCTGAACTTATTCAAAATGGCCCCACCTATTCAGACCTAAAAGATATTGCCAAAATACTAGCAAACAAATTCAGTGCTAGTTTTATCCAGAGACTTCTTTCCAAAGTATACATATCTACATCCACTGACTGATGCTAAAGGGGAAAGTCAGGTAAGGGAAAGTGTTAGAGTCATGATGGTGATGGCCACCTACACACCTCTCCAGGTAAGGGAAAGTGTTAGACTCATGATGGTGATGGCCACCTACACACCGCTTCCCTATAGCTGGGACATACACCTCTGATTCTGAGGAAGTTTCCATTAGAGAGATGAAAGAGCTCAATAAACAGTATTTTTAAGTGGATCTGGACCTTGGTTCTTCTTTTTTCTGTGGATTATTAGTTGGTGTGTCTTTAAACTTTGATGTTACATAGTTTATTACATGTCGATTATATACACAGAGCAGGTTATCACAGATGCATCCCTGATGGCACTAGAGAACATATATGCATATGCTCTCATCTAACTGACCCATTCACACTACTAGGCCACACAGTAAAGGGCACCTAGATGAAAGGTGACCAATTTGCCTATGCATAAAACTAGCCATACTCCTCAACAACTGTTTATGTATACCTGCACATCCTCTTAACACCAACAATATTTTATATGCCTGCACTCCCTAAGCTTATCATCAGCAGCAGCAGTTTACGTACACCTGCACTCCCTGATGAGTAAGAAGTATGACATTCTAATCTCTGACAATATTGGTCGATTGAGTGATTTTTCTGGTAAATCATTAAAGATTACAATGATTTTACATGGGAGGGGACAAAATATGAAGCAGTAACAGGAACACTCTTCAAATCAGAGACAGTTGAGAGGAATAGTGACAGTCTGTGAAATCATGGCCAGATGACAGCAAATGAAGTACACAGCCGTTTGTCCTGCAGATGTGTCCACTGCTTATATATGGTGGACTTCCAGTTGTTAAAAAAAAAAAAAACTCATACTCTCACTGATACCCAATGCTGCTCTTTTGTCATCAGCCAGTGCACCTGCACTCACCATATTTGGCATCGGTCTATTGTACTACTGCACACAGCAAACGTTTCTATACTCTTGTGCACCCTATACTCACACACTGCTGTTTATATAAACTTGTACACCCTATACTGATCAGCAGCATTTTAGATACTCCTGTACTGCCTATAATCAGTCAACAGTTTTTGTACACTTGTGTACTCTATACTCATCTTTAGTTGTTTAAGTGCTTCTGTGTACCCTGCAACATATGTTCAGTCAAAAACCTAAAACATGAACCTGGAAATAATCCTGTCCTCAAAATTTCAGATATTGGTTTTACATAGAATAAAGTGTAATTACCTGGCAGACTTCTACAACATAACCTAATAATATGCTAATAGAATCTTTGGTCCATATGTTCTTAACAAACTTTCAATCAAAGAGGTCATTTAAGCACTCAGCCACATTACCCAGTATTGATGATCTCTTGTCAGATTCAAAACCACCACTGTTGAAACAGCCTTCTCTAAATTGACCCCAGCAATATGGAATTACCAGCATCTGAAACCAGACAAGAAGGCACACTATAGAGTTTCAAAAATATACGGAACAACAGCTTGTTCAAAGAAGCATCATATTCCTGGTGCAAAAAGGGTAGTCTAAGCATACATCACATCAAGCAAGCAAGAAACTTAATCAAGAGGAGTCAGTTATCATGTTAAATCACATCTATCCCACAGTGCTGTTCAATTCATGCTATAATGTGTAAATAAAACTTTTACTATTCTCTCTCTGTAGTAGACCTGAGTGAAATGGGAACAAGCCCCACACCCTGCTGCACCCCTTGGTTAATATAACATCCACCATGAATGTATAGCCTTATTAAAGTTTGGAATTTTTGCTGAAATGTATGTCAGTCAATTGGAACTCTAAACTGTATGAATGCAGATGTAGAGATGTTAATACTGACTTTGGGAACCCATTCATTTAGGATGTAGAAGACATCTTGTACATGACTTGGGACTCTGTCAGTGCATATGCTTGGGTACAATGTAGGTATGGGGTCCAAATGCAGAAATGATAAATCAGCAAGTGAAGGAGAGTAGTATTGCTGGAAATGAATTCATCCTCAAGTCTTTGTGAGTACCTTCAAGAGGTGGACCCTGTTTTTCACAAAATTTCACCAAGATGACACGGATATATACACTGTATTTTATATAGCATATAGCATGGAAAGAAGTAAGTTAAAAAATAAAGACAGTGGGGTGCACAAGACCCATGATAAAAAATAACCAATCCTGGTAAGTGCACTGGTGCCAGGACTGGAAAAAAATGACAGTGGAGAATCCTCAAGATAGGGAAACATTCTTACAATGGAGCTAGGCCAGTCCCAGGGGGAGGATGGCCCCTCTGTTGTAGAAGGACGTAGCAGTCCACAAAAATCAGAAAAACTGATGTCAGAAAAGAGTAATACAGACAATAGAGTGGACTATTAGGTTCATAGGTTCGTAGGTAAGTACTAGGCTATCTGCCCAGGGGCATTTATAAGCCTAGCCAGAATGTGTTGGCTTTCACCACCCCTTCAGATTAGTTCCCTGTGCCTCTGTCCAGCAGAGCCATTAGTTCCCTGGGCCACTGTCCAGCAGAGCCACTGCAGTGATCCCCAGGGTTAATTTTCTGTTTCCTATCCAAAGAGTATTAGTGAGGGCCTCTGCCTGATGTATATTGGAATCCTGTTCCAAATCATGGGGAGTCTCTGAGACAGGGATCTATCCCTCCAGCATGTCCTACTTATCGTTGTGGTGAGGTTTATATCTCTAGAGTGTGTGACTCTCTGGGATTTTTTTTTTAGGTGGAGCATGTCCATCAATTCTGGGTTGGACATGGCCTTGTACATCAGGCAGAGATCACCTCTGAATAAGCGGTATGCAACCGAGTACAGCTGGAGTTTCTTGAGTCAGGCTGCATAGGGCATCTGTTTGAGGCCAGTAATCCTCTTGGTGAGGTACTTTTGTGGTCTTTCCAGCTGTTGCAGGTGTCTTGTAAGGTACATCCCAAATGGGGCGTTGTATTCTATAATGGGTCTAATGAGTGATGAGTAGAGAGGCACAAAAACCTCTTTTGTTCTAGATGCAAACCCTTTTGTGATTAGGTGGGTTACATAGAAGGATTTTCTAACCACCTTGGCAATATGATTATCAAAGGAGAGATTACTATCTACTTGGGTCCGCAGATCCCTTTTTACATTTTCTGTATTTAGGGGACTACCACCTATGTGGTAGTTCACGGGTACTTTGTTTTTTCCAAAGAGGATGACTATGCACTTTTTGGCATTAAGCTTGAGGCCATGACTTTGACACCAGGTATCCGTCTCAATGAGACCCATCTGGAGGGTGTCTGTATCAGCTGGAGAATCAATTATGGCCCCTAGTTTGCAGTCGTCTGCGAACTTGGACAGCCGTAGTCCTCCTGTGCTTGCCTGTACCTCTGAGAAGTATATACCGAACAGGAGGGGCCTAGGACTGAGCCCTGGGGGATGCCACTTGTAACTGGTTAAGAGTCGGATGTAGAGCCTGCAACTCTCACCATGTGAGTTCTATCCATGAGCCAGTTGGCAACCCATCTTGTGATGTAGGGGTTTATGTTCAAGCTGGTGAGCTTGTCTATAAAACTAGAATGGGGAATGGTGTTGAAAGCCTTTGCAAGGTCTAGGTAGGCTGTGTGGACCTCCTTTCCCTCGTCTAATGCCTTGGTAACCATCTCAAAGAAGTCCACCAAGTTTAGGAGGCATGATCTGCCCATAACAAAGCCAAACTGGGTAGGGTCCAAGGTTTGGAGGTTCCCAATGTCTCTGTTAATGTGTTCCATGATGATGCGTTCCATAGCCTTGCAGACCAGGCTAGTCAGGCTTATAGTGCGATAGTTCCCGGGGTCCATTGTGGCTCCACCTTTGTGGAGCATGCTAACTGTTGCTGTGCGCCACTCTGTGGGTACATAGCCTGTAGAGAGGCTGAGTTTGAACAGTGTGTTTAGGGTGAGGGGTTAGTTCATTTTGGAGCTCTTGTAAGACACAGCCTGGGACACCGTCCGGTCCCATTGAAGCTGTGTTTTTGGCTTTGGATTGGGCTGTTTTAACATGTGTGCCGGTGATTGATGGGGCCCTACATTCTTCTGGTATGGTTATGGGCCCTTTAGGGGGTGAGAGGGGGGTGAAGTTTGCACTAAACCGGTCTGCCAGAATGTTGGCAATATCAGTCAGTTCAGTGTATTTTGTGCCATTCTGTACTAACTCAGAGCAGATCTAAGAGTTTACACTTAGGTTCTTGACATAGCTAAAGAACGCTTTGTGGCTATCTTTGGAGTCATTGGCAATTTTTCTTTCGAAACTAGCCTTGGATGATTTAATGAGGGATTGTAGTTTCTTGCTGATACTGATCAGGGATGTCTTTCCTTCTCAGGATTTTACTCTTTTCTGTACTAGTTTCCTCCTTCTGTTGTATAGCTTGTTTATGGCAGGGGTCCACCAGACTGGTTTCCTTTTCTTGGAGGAGTAAGTCTTGGTTTTACTTGGGATAGCACGATCCACGCATTCCTGCAGATGCTCATAGAGTGCCTTTGTAAAGGTTTCAGCAGCTTGGACAGCATTGTCCTTTTGCATGGGGGCTGTGAACCTCTCCACCTCGGTCTTAAGTAACATGAAGTTTGCTTTTGAAAAGTTTTTCATGGTGGTTTCCTTGATTGGGGGTGGGTCGGAAATTGGATATCCAGAGTGATTAGTCTATGGTCTGATCTAACCAGCAAGGGGTTGGCCTCTGGTGTGGAACACCGGTCTCCCATGTTGGTGATGACCAGGTCCAATATGTTGTTCCCCCTGGTGGGGGTGTTGACCAGTTGATCCAGGGTGTTCAAGTTTATAAATTCTAGGAAGCGTTGGGCAAGGGAGTTAGTACTTGAGTAGTTCCCTCAGTTTATGTTTGGGTAATTGAAATCACCCAGTATTAGGGTGTTTGGTAGGACCTTCATATTTCCCAGTGTCTCCAGAAATGTGGAATGGGGATCCTGGGCCATGGTGGGTGATCTGTAGCAAGCTACAATTTGGACTGCAGTTTTGCCCATTGTTAGTTGCACATGGATGATCTCTGATGCATTGTGCTGCACCACTAACCTGGAGGTGTGGGTATCCTTGATGAATATGGATACACCCCCGCCTTTTGTGTTTCGGTCATTGTTCTGTGGCCGAAAGGTATGGTATGAGTTACAGCCTAGTAGTGCCGGGGTGCTCTCAGGAGCCTTAAACCAGGTTTCTGTTACTGCACAGAAGTCGATGTTCTCCATACTGAGGAGTGCTTCGAGTGAGTGCATTTTGAGGTTTAGACTTCTGGCGATGATTAGCATTACCCTCAGTTTTTGGTTACTTGTGCTATTTGTGGTGGTAGGTTTGTCTTTTGAGCCTTGCCTAAAAAAGGCACTATGGGGACGGCAAGAGCCTTGGCCAGTATTCGAAAGCCTAAGGGTGATAGGTGCAAGCCATCTCTTGCAAAGCAACATGGCTTGTCGAGCATGTCATCCCAGGTGGACAGATATTGGATCCCCTTTGAATGACACCAGAAACTTAGCCAATTGTTAAAATTGATAATTTTTTCTTTATACTGTGGCATCATTCTTGGTGAGGGCAGGATGCTACTTAGGGTCAGGGTCATACCAGCCTGGGCTACACGATCAGAAAGCTCTTCCATGTCTCTTTTCATGTAGTCCAGGGAGGTATGTCTCAGGTCATTCACACCAACATGGACAATGACAGACTTGTATTTGTACTCGTTCTGGAGTGACCTGAGTGCTTGTGTTATGTGGCGGATCCTGGCACCCGACAGGCAGCTAACTGTAGCCTTCTCCTTGTCCAGCCTAGTTAGTGGGACATCAGTGTGCCTGGCTATAGAGTCACCCATTACTAGTGTGTTGGGTATGTTATTTTGCATTAACGGCTGTGACTGCGTGGCACACTGACTGTGTGAAGTATTTTTTTCATGGCTGGTGATGGGGTGTGAAGGTTGTTTGGATGTCTGCTTTGGAGGTCTCTGTTGCTTTTGCAGATTTTTATTTAGAGCCTCTGAGTATGTTTTCATGTATTCATGTGTGTTATTTGCCAGTGTTGGTTCTGATTGGCTGCTGGGGACGAATAGACAGCCTTGTCCTTCTGGACAGTATAGGGGGGTCTAGTTCTAGGGTTAATTAGTTTATTAGGTCTATGTGAGACTGGTGGTGTGTTGCAAGTATTACCCTTCTCCTCTTGACTGTCAGTTCCAGTCTTGGGTTGAGAGAGCTTTGCCTCCAGTTTGGCTGTATAATTGCATCTCTCACATATATTAGTGTTTGGAGGTAGGAGAAGAGGGTTGTCTGAGTACATGAGGCAGTTGTAACATTGCCTCAAAATGCCCAGATTCACCAGTTGGACTAGAGAGTACACCGGAAACTGCCATTTGGACATTCCTGAACAGGTAGAGTAAGCTGTTTTTCTGATTGGCTGCTGGGGACGAATAGAGAGCCTTGTCCTTCTGGACAGTATGGGGGGGGGTCTAGTGCTAGGTTTAAATAGTGTTGCTATGAGTTTTAAGCAATTGCTTGACTGTGAAATGAATGGTTTGAGTGCTAAAGTTGAAGGTTTGTCTAGTTCCAAGGGAAAAATTGAAGAGTAGACTTCGTGGAGCCGAGAATAGTTTAACTCTAGCTAAATGGCGCTGCCCACTGCGCAAAACCGCACAAATACAGTTTTTATAGCAGGGAAGTGAAAGAGATAGAAATTAGCCCAACATGGCTGATAAACTACTAACTTCTGGGCTGAAACCACTCCTCCAGGGACAGATAGGCTGCTCAAAGCTCACCTCTCTCACAGGTGAACAGAGAAACTTCCTT
Source organism: Protopterus annectens (assembly GCF_019279795.1). Lineage (NCBI taxonomy): Eukaryota > Metazoa > Chordata > Ceratodontiformes > Protopteridae > Protopterus > Protopterus annectens. The sequence goes on from NC_056735.1 coordinate 1,123,255,566, forward strand.
CTATCCAAGTAAGGTATGGGCAACACAGAAACGTGTAACACAGCCCTGGATTCAGCAATAACCTGAAAACTGGACTATACTAGTTCAGAAAGGCGGGTAACAAGTGTGTGTGTATATATATATATATATATATCTATATATCTATATACACCCCCCCCCAGAAAATAGAGTAGATGCAATCAAAACAACACTTTAAATGCACAGAAAAGGCTATCACATTTTAGTGTGTAGACTACAACATTTAAACACAAAAATGACAATTCAAGTGCAGGCAGCAAATAAGTACAATATGTAGCAATAACAAACTTTTTAAATCACAGATTCGCTACAAAAACTGGCACGTTTTAGGAGGAATTAGTTAAGACGGCAAGAAAAGCCGAAAAATGATACTTAATCAGTCCAAAGTCACTCTTTTGTCTCTCTGCTGCTGCAGACTCTGCAGAACACCTGGAAGGCACTTGCTGAGTGGAATACAAGCGCAAAAACTGCGCAAATGCGGTTTTTATAGCAGGGAAGTGAAAGAGATAGAAATTAGCCCAAAATGGCCAATAAACTACTAACTTCTGGACTGAAACCACTCCTCCAGGGACAGATAGGCTGCTCAGGTGAACAAAGAAACTTCCTTCTATCCAAGTAAGGTACGGGCAACACAGAAACGTGTAACACAGCCCTGGATTCAGCAATAACCTGAAAACTGGACTATACTAGTTCAGAAAGGCGGGAAACATTATTGAGGATAAGAAAGAAATTATGTAATGTTAATATTATGCAAGACTCCCAGAATTTCCAGACAGAAGATATACAAAAAGATTGAGAGAAATTAGAGGAAAGAAAAATACTTCCACAATAAAAACTGTCAGAAACTTCAAATGCAAATTTGTGTTCATTAATACAACAGATTCATGAAAACACTATATAAATCAAGAAACCTTGGGCTGTTTGGAAAAAGAAGTGACTGGGGGAGTGTGAAAATATAAAGAACAAAATCTAGAGACTTTTGACAGGTTTAAAAAAGGAATATGGACATGGGAAAGAAACAGAGATCTGATATGGTACAATATTTATGCAAAGGAGAACGCCAAATTAATCAAAACAAAAAAGGCAGTCCCAAAGATATTTGAAGAGAAATACAGGCAAAGGCATCCAGATATGGAAAACTTCACAATAAAAAAAAATAAGATCAAAAAGAGTGAACACAGAACAGAAGATTAGCGAAGTAGAAGTTAGAAAAAAAAACAGAAGCTGAAGTTATAGGATACTAGCAAAGTGAAAGATTTACTGTAGAAAGTCTAACACAGGTTATATCACATTATGATGGAACAAGTCCTCAAATTATGGAGAAACAGGAGGAGCAGGAGACATCTGAAGAAATATGGACATGGAAAGAAAAAGAGATTTAATATGGTCCAATATTTATGCAAAGGAGAAAGGAAAACTTATCAATACAAAAAGAGCAGCACCAAAGATATTTGAAGAGAAATGCAGGCAAAGGCTTCAGAACATGGAACATTTTATAATACAAAAAATAATAAAATAAAGAGAAAAAGTAGAAAAGAGGATTAATAATGGAAAAGTTAAAGAAACAGAAACTGAGGTTATGGATTACCTGCGAAGTGAAGGATTTAGTGTACAAAATTTAACTCAGATAACATCACAAATTAAGGAGAAACCAGTGGAGCTGGAAGCATCTGATCAGTTGCCATATGAAGATACTTTGTAGCCTTCCACAGGAAAGTATGAGCACTCATTTGGAGTTGGACAGCAAGGGAAGGAACAGGAAACTGTGGCAACACTCACGCAGTCAATGTTGTGGAGTGAATGATAGGTCAGTGAGTTCCCATATGAAAGAGCAATGGATGACACAGAATGAAACTGAAGAGAGTGTCACCGGAAGATGCTCTGGAAATTTCTATAGAATGCCCACAGGAAATGGAGAACAAAGAATGTGCCTTCAGTTTAGAAGAAAATTATCTAAGAGAAGAGTTTACTGATTTAATAGAAATGGACAGACATATTAAGATCAATGAAAGAAGTAGGCTACAGAAGCTCCATAAAACCCAAACAATTAAAAGTTTGATAAAACAAATGAACAGAGTAATTAGGACTGTCCACAGAGATTCATGCAATATAACAGAAGTGAATATGATGTATTACTGTGCAGCTAGATTAATAATAGATAGTCTTATCATAAGAACACAGGGCAGTAAAGGAAAGGAAGGGGAAATTTGAATGCCATCATGGAAGTATCGAATAGAGAAAACTATAAAGCAATTAAGACAAGAAGCATTACTATTAGAATGTAGAAGAGGGAATAGATCAAGACAAATACACAGAAAAAAGACGTGATAAAAGCAACATGCAGTATTATAACAGATCAGGATCTACTGTGCACTATCACAGATAAACTAAAACTAAAAATATCAGCACAGGCAGAAGAACTTAGAAGATATGTAGATAAATATAAAGGAAAAGTACAAAATAAGCAATTTATTGATGACTCAAAAATGTTTTATATACAGACTTGGGAAACGAGGTAAAAGAAATTGAAACCACCAAAAAAAGAAGAAATAGATACATTTTGGAGAAATATATAAAAGCTGTGTAAAATCTTACCACAACCATAGATCTCCTTCTCTTCCATGTTGCAGTATTCTACATATGGGTTTACTCTTTTTGTCTCGCGTACATACGGCCAGTATACAAATGTTTTCGGTCCCTCTGAGGTGCATGTGACATTTGACGTGGCCGAGGAAATGTGGGCCATAAAGGTGACGTTGGCACACACCAACCCTCAGAACTAAAAGCCCCAGTCGGAGCCTGTCCTAAGGGCAATTCAAGTCCAGTGCCACCCAGATAAGGAAAGGTAGCCTAACCAAGGGAGAAGGTGGGTGAGAAGGAATATTGCTACATGGAAGAGGAGGACATCTATGGTTATGGTAAGATTTTACACAACTTTTCTATGTCTTTCTATTTGGGTGAGTGCCAAAGCTCACTGTGATGGGGGGGGGTCTAGAGGCAGATTCCAGGAATCCGTGAAGGACAGCCCTGGCAAACCCTGCCTTGGATCTAGAAATGTGATCAAGTTTGTATTGTTTGGTAAAGGTGTGAACAGAAGACCAAGTAGCTGCCTCTAGGATAGTGGAGGTATCCAGGCCTTTAAAGAAGGCTCCTGAGGAAGCCATGGCTCTGGTGGAATGTGCTTTAACTGCCCCTTGCAGGGATTTCCCATGGAATTGGTAACAGAAGGTGATGGCCTTGGAGATCCAAGCAGATATGGTCTGCTTGGACACTGCCATCCCCAGTGCTCTAGGGTTGAAAGATATGAAGAGTTGGTCCGTCTGTCTGATGTTCTTTGTTTTATGCAGGTAAAACCTGATCTGTCTATGCACATCTAGGGAGCGCAGTACCCTCTCACTGTCCCCCTGTGGGTTGGGGAAAAAAACAGCTAAGTGTATGGCCTGGTTAAGTGACAGGTCATTCACCACCTTGGGCATGAAGGATGGGTTAGTTCTAAGGGTAAACCTATCCTTGTGAAAAAGTAGAAAGGGGGGAATATCCATAAGGGCTTATAGTTCTGATACTCTTCTAGCCGAGGTCAGGGCTACTAGCAGTACAGTTTTCCATGTGCAATGTTTTAAGTAGGCTTTGTCTGCTGGCTCAAAAAGAGGGAGCATATGCTTTTCAAGCACATAGTTAAGATCCCAAGGAGGAGGGTATGGTTTCCTGGAAGGTCTGAGGTGGAGTATCACCTAAAGTAAAAGTTTAGAAGGAAACCTAGAAGCTAAAGGGGGATCCAGAGGAAGGCATGCTGAAATTGCAGACAGATGACCTTTGATGGAGGAGTAAACCAAGCCAGTCTGCAGTAACTCACACAGGTAAGACAGGACTATAGGTGGTTCACTAGAAAGTGGATCCAATTGCCTTTTGTGACACCAAGAAGTGAATCTTTTCCACTTAGAAAGGTAGGAATTTCTTGTATTTGGTTTCCTGGCCTCCTGCAGGACATTCAGCATGTCCTTGTTGTAAAGGTGTCATAAGGGAATCATAATCTTATCAGCCACAGAGTGAGGTTTAGAAGTTGCCACTGTGGGTGAATCAGTGGTCCCTTGTGTTGTGTGAGAAGGTCCACTCTGGGGGGTAACTTGTGGTGATTGCCCTTGGACAATTGCAGAAGTAAGGGGAACCAGTGCTCTCTGGGCAGTAGGGGATCACCAACAAGATTTTTGGAGTGTCCTGCTGTATTTTTAGTAGGACTTTCTGAATGAGTGGAAAGGGTGGAAAGGCATAGATATTTCCCTTTCCAAGAGACTGAGAAGGCATTTGTTGCCAGTGCCTGGGGTTCTGGTGTCCTGGTGCAGAAGGCAGGAAATTGCCTATTGATGGAGGAGGCAAACAGGTCTATTTGAGGTGTACCCCACCTGTGGACCAGATCTAAGAAGACATCTCTGTGAAGCATCCATTCGTGGTTGTTTATGATAGTTCTGTTCAAGTAATCTGCCTGGGCATTGTGGAGAGAAGGAATGTAAACCACCTGTAGGGTGATTCCCTGTGAGGTGACAAATTCCCATACCAGAAGGGCTAGTCTGTACAGCAGGTAAGACCTGGTCCCTCCCTGTTTGTTGAGATACCACAGCACAGTGGTGTTGCCTGTGTATATCTTCAGAGGCCCCTGTTTGAGGAAAGGTTGAAAGGCCTGGAGGGCTAGAGGAATTGCCCTCATCTCATGAGCGTTGATGCATTCCAGTTAGTGAGGTTTTGGCCACAGGCCCTGCACCTTTTGATTGCCCAGAGTTGCTCTCCAGCACAAGTCTGAGGCATCTGTGTGCATGACCTGTGTGTGATGATGTGTTGAAGAGGGAGACCTGGATTGTGGTTCACCTGTTCCAACCACCACTGTATTTCCTTCTTCAGGCAAGGGAGAAGAGGCACCCCATGCTCCAAAGGGTGGGAGTGTTGTGTCCAGACTGACCGAAGATACCATTGTAACTTTCTCATATGCAGTCTTGCTAGGGGAAGCATGGGGATGGTGGCTGCCATGTAGCCCAACAATCTGAGATACTGCCTTGCTGTCAACTCTGTGGAGTGAAGGACCAGAAGAAGATATTCTGTCAAGGAGCTCACTTTAGGGGGTGATAGGTATGCTACCATGAAGTCTGAGTGTATTCTGCACCCCAGGAAGACAATGTCTCGTGTTGGATGTAGCTGGGATTTTGGAAAATTTTGTAGAAATCCCAGGGACTGTAGAAGGGCCACTACCATGTGGATGTGCAGCAGGAGGGTCTCTTGGCTAGCAGCCTGGATCAGCATGTTGTCCAGGTAAGGGAATATTTGTATTCCCTTTGTTCTGTTGTTCTGCAAAAGGCAATTACTGGGGGCAAGCATTTTGTGAAGACTCTGGGTGCAGTGGAGATTCCAAAAGGTAAGGCAGAGAATTGTAAGTGTGAAGAACCCACCAAGAACCTCGGGTATTTCCTGTGGGTGGGTTTTATTGAGATGTGGAGGTAGGCATCCTTTATATCTAATGTTGCCATGAACCCTTGGGGGATCAGGAAGGGGAATAGGGCTGGGAGCATCAGCATTCTGAAGGTACGGACCTTTAAGAAAGGGTTGAGGTGGAAGAGGTCTAATGTAGGTCTCCAGGGTCCATCTTTCCTCGGGACCAGGAAGATCCTGGAATAGAATTTCCTTTTGCAACTGGGAAGACTGTTTTGGTGGTGCCCTGAGCTGTAAGAGTCTGGAGGACTGGTTGCATGAGATGCAACTGTTGAGAAGGTGGTTGTGGGATGCCTCTACTTTTTGGAGGTGAAATCCAAGACATGAAGTATCCATTTTGTAGTATGGACAGGACCCACTTGTCTGAGGTGAGCTTGGTCCATTACAGGGAGACAGTGAGAGTCGAGCTGACAGAGGTACAGAAGGAGGGAGTGGTGGCAGTAAGGGTGGCAGGTAGTCAGATGCTACCTGCCCTGTCTGGAAAGGGCAGTCTCCAGCTAAAGGAGGAAGGTGCTATAGCTGTAGGAGTTTGTTTTCTTCTAGGCTTTCTAGGCCTGGAAGGAGCAGCAAGGTGAGATTGATTCCTGATAAACTGGGTTTTAGCAGGATAGTTTCTTTGGAACATAGGTATGGGAGAAACCAGCAAATTTTTCAGGTCCTGCATTTATTTTCCTTTTTGCTGAAGTGACTTGAAAAGGTCAGCTAACTTCAAGCCAAATAATGTAGTATTTTCCAGGGGAGCATCCATAAGCTTTGCCTTGAAGTCATCAGGCAGGGGTTACAGGCAAATCCAGGGTATCTATGTAAGGCAGAAGTTGATGCTGCTGACCTGGATGAGGATTCAGCAGTATCATAACTGCACTTTATAGAATGTCTGGTGATCTGGGAAGAGAGGGCCAGGAGGGAGGACAGTGATGCTTTGGCAGGGCAGTCTGGAATATCTGCCAGGTGTTTGGAGTCAGATTCCAGAAGGGATAAGGCATATTTGGCGATATGAGTTTGATAGTTTGTAGCTGTGAAGGTCAAGGTAGCAGAGGTATAGATCTTTTTCCCCAGACGTTCCATCACCTTGCTCTCTTTGTCAGCAGGGGGGATGTTGCTAGTGGGCAGGAGCTTAGAGGCCTTGTCCGTAGATATATAGTGGCTGGATCAACAGGTGGACACTTAAGCAGGTGCTTAGAAATGTCAGGCACCTTGTAAAGTCTATCTGGTCTGCATGGTGCAGGGGTTTGGGAGTCTGGGTTAAGAGATGCTGAGAGGAAGGCATCTAAAAAGGCAGGAAAGATAGATGGAACAACAGATGGGCTAGATGTTTCCATCTGGATAAGATTGTAGTATCTTTTTTGGACCTCAGTCATTTCTGAGGATTCCCATTTGAAGTGTTCCTTCATCTTGGAGATAGTTTCTCCAAAAGTTAAGTCTTCAGCTGGGGAGTCAGGGTCCACAGAATCTTCTTCTGAGGAGCCATACCCCCAAAGGTGATGGAATCTGTGAAGTATAAGATAGTGATTCCTCTGAGGAATCCTCACCTTCCCTAGTGGTGTGGTATGAGGCCTAAGGCTCAGGAGTGGAGGGGATGTAGGAGCACCCACAGTGGAGGTAGGCCTCAAGGCCATGAAAGCACTAAAAAGGCTTTGACAAAAAGCCTGCCAATCAGGCATGTTTTCAGGAGAAGGAGAGATATGCTAAGTCTTTTCCTTTCTTTTAAGGGGCCTAGCTGGCATCTGTTGAGGCCTGGGGTCTGGAGATTTTAAAGGATCTGAGGGATCAGGCAGCCCTTCGGAAAACACTGGTTCCCCCCTGGTGACAGAAGCTGATGGTGGTATAGCCTCAGTGGATGTGCTCTTGTAGAGGGATTGTGCAGCATCCGTGTAGATACCTTCTCTATCTGATATGGTGGATCCGGTTCTGGATCCTTCTACCAGGCCAGAGTCGGCCACAGGCTGAGGACTGGATGGAAGAGGCTCAGGGGTTGATGAAGGCCATAGGGTCTTGGCCCTCTTTTTGGGCGGTTCTGAAGGAACATCTCAGGAGCCCTCCAGCCCTAAAATGATCTGCTTAAGGCATTGGTTTTCTAGATAAAGGTTTAATGCATGCAAGTGGCTGCAGAGGGTCTTAGGTACAACCGCCTGGCAAATAGGGCAGGCCTTGTGGTCGTGTGACCAACCCAAACAGAAGAGGTATTTATCGTGGGCATCCTTGTGGGAGATCTGGCAACTGCACTGACACTTCCCCTTTCTGGATGACATTAACAGGCAATACAAGTTTTGAAAAAGCCTGGCACTGTTCTAGGTGAAAGCACTTAACTCTGTATTTGTATGTGTGGTTTGTTGTTAGTTATTGAACTTTTGCCATTAAACGTATTTGATCTACTGTCCTGCTTGGCCTGGGATTTTATATTTTGGTCATTTCTGCTGTTTGGATCAAGTTTAAAGAAGGACTGAAAAGGTCCCCAACGAAGTACTTATCTGATTTAATAGAATCAGACATCTGTCTTAGTGGTAACAACTGGCAGCTGAAATGTTCTGAGGGCTGGTGCATGCCAACGTCACCTTTAATGCCCATGTTTCCTTGGCCACGTCAGATGTCACACGAACCTCAGAGGAACTGAAAACTTTTGTATACTGGCTGTACGTATGTGAGACAAGAAGGGTAAACCCATACATAGAATACTGCAACATGAGAATGGAAGGACATCTATCAAGATCCTGTAGAACATAACAAAGATGCTAAATGGATAGAAGAAGTAAATACAAAGGTCAAATGTACAAGATGTGAAATGGGATGAAGTAACAGTCAGAGAGATTCAAACAAAGTTAAGAAAAGCCTAATTGGAAAACCCCAGGCCCAGAGGCAGTACCTAACTTCTAGCTAAAATTCTTAACATCTTTGCAAGAAGATTTAGCAACAACTAAGAACTATTTATATGCTCACCCTGAACAGACACCAGCCTGGTTAACAACAGGGAAAACAATGCTCCTACTTAAGAGCAAACATGCAAGCTATTCTAAAAACTATAGACCAATAACTTGCCTTCCAAGGACATATAAACTATACACTGGAATTGATGCCGACAGTTTATAGTCATTTAGAAGAAAACAAAATAATGGCAGTAGAACAAAGGGGTATTAAAAGAAAGTTATATGGAACAAAGGATCATTTGTTGTTAAATAATGTCACAATGGACAGCTGTAAAAAAGGAAAGAATCTAAGAATGGCATGAATAGACTACAAAAAGCATTTGGCAGTATCCCACATTCATGGCTAAAAGAATGCTTCAGACTGTATATGATACACCCTCAACTGATCTATTACATTGCAGTGACCATGAAACAGTGGCAAACCACTCTGCAGTTAAGCCATGATAAAGGGCAAACTGTTATTCCAGGGATAAAAATTCAAAGGGGGATATTCCAGGGTGGCTCTCCGTCACTGCTGCTCTTTTGTCTTGCCCTTAACCCATTAAGCTGTCTGCTTAACAGATTAGGTTGTGACACTGCCAGCCCAGCTATCTGGAATTCTGTAAATAATTTTATGTCATTTATGAATATTGATATGGTTTATACAGAACTGTATGTTATGTACTGAGTGAAGATGTATCCACAGTGTACCCTGCTGGAACACAGAACATTAACTTGCAAAACTTCAAGAAAATAAGTTGAAATTAAGTTGTTTTACAATTGGGTTATAAAAGTTAGTTTCAATGCAGCAAGGAAACAAGATGTCTAGAACTAGGGTGCCTTCTGTATTGTTTTGTAAGTCTTTTATTGTTTATGACTTTCAAGATCTGCAAACTTCGGAATGCTATGTATTCTTACAGAGAGCTGCTAAATTATGTTAAGTTTCTGTTTAGCCTGGGAACTGAAATCAGGTGATAGAGTGATGTCATTCAAGCTAATCCAGCAGTAATATTTGATATTAATTTAAGAACTCTCTCAGAGTGAGACTGCTCATTTTGTATTTTGCTTTGGACCTAACAAGAACATCCACTCATAATCCTCTGCACTTGCTTTGGTAACAGTAACAGTAAGTAACCAGGGCACAGTAATTTCTTTTAGGTATAGCTAGAAATATAGTAAAGATTAGTTTAGATATTTTTCTGTATTTATTTGAGACTGTCCTGCAATGTTGTTTTAAAATACTTCCTGTGATTTTGAAATCTGGAGTAACTGTGTTTGTTTTCTGAGTATTCTCTTGTTCTTTAATTATTTATTATTAAATATATTTAAACCTATCTTTGTGGCTGATATTTGTGAGACATATTTAAGCTCTTAGCGTACTTGCATATGTACTTGGTGATACTGTACATGCCACTCCTCAATAGCCTTAATCTTGGTCAAAACTACCCTTTGGATAATAGTAACATTACACAGTAGGATTGGAAACCCTTTGTAAGGGCCTTATACTAGCTGATAAGAAGGGGTTGGTAGCAGTGAAAACTACCTTATAGTCTGGGCAGAAGGGGACACAGCTATTCAACCTGTGCCATGTAATCATGTAAGCATGTAAGGCCCAGTAAATCTGTTTCCATACAGGGATGTGGCTTAGTTATATGTCATGGGTTCATAAGAGTTGCAAGTCAACTGAGATGCAAGGACATTTCAGCTTTGCTAGTACCCGTCCTTAAGCCTTTCATCCTTTTTCAAGGAGGGTCAGGCCAGTCATACAAGGTGGATTTATGAATACTCAACCAGTTATCCACGTTAATGCAGACAGTGTGTCACACTTTTTAACTTGGAGAGTTAGTTTGTTCCAGAGAAGTGGGTAAGCACTATGTTATAAATCTATCCAGTCATCATTTTTTATTTATTGGTTGGAGTAGATTTAGATCTGTAGCCTTAGTATTAACTAGGCTATTTCATTTATGGCTGTATATGAGTTTTGGACTACTGGATCCATTATAGCCAGCAAAACCTCCATGATCCACTTTAATAATGCGTGATAACACTGCCCTTAACTCTAACCTGCATCTTAAATTTAAAAATGATGTACCTATAACAGTACCACTACATAAGACAGTTGGGACACTCAGGACACACACACACACACACACACACACACACACACACACACACACACACACACACTACACATCCCTCTTACCTGTTTCAATTACACATACACCCGACAAAATGCCTGTTTGATAAACTGGATAGTTGACCTACAAACACTGTACATCCGCCTGTCGACCAAAGCAATTATCTGCAAATTGGAGCACCTACAAAGCACAAAGTATATGAAGATACAATAACCTTGGTCCAACTGGCAATGTAGTTATACACAACAGGTAAGAATAGCTGGATTCCTATCATCACTACAACCAATCACAAGTGGAGTCCCACAAGATTCTGTTCTGAGACCAGTCTTTTTTGCATCTTTTTCTTGGATGTCAACAGTGATTAGTAAAGGGATTATCTCTAGAACAAAAACAGTTATAACCCCCCCCGATACTTGACACTTATCCGGCCCATAATTGAGTATAACGCCCATTCGGTATGGACCATACTAAACACCTACAGCAATTAGAGAGACTTCAGAGGTTTCTAACAAAGATCAAGGGCCTCCAGCATGTGCCTTACATGGACTGACTAAACTCCTTGTCACTATACTCCATACTGTATAGACTTCTTAGGGGAGACTTATGCCTGGCCTACAGAGCAACCGAAAACCGAAACCTAATGAACTTATTGCATATCCATAAATCAACAGGGTCTAGGGCTACCCATTCCAGGGACATAAATATAGCCTGTGACTTAAATAGGACATGCTGGAGGGACAGATCCATCTCCCAGCAACTGCCACATATTTAAAACAGGCTACCAATTTATGTGAACAGAGCGAAGAGGAATCTGGATGAGTGGATGGGGCACCAAAAATTCTTACCAGGGATAGCATCCACAACCCTCCTGGACATGGGCAGTCATCACTAAATGCAGTCTTGGGTATTGACTAATACTTCTATGGTATTACATCGTGTTGAAACAGATAGGCCGGCGTAAAATGGCCTCTGGGTTGATAGCCTAGTAATCTCCTATGATCCTATGAACTCTAAGATCGCACTACAGTGAAGAAAAGGATACATTTCCTGATCCTCGCTGTACTGCGACCTCCATTCACAAGCTTTGAGTTTCTGAAAACTCGTTCATATGGTCTCAATCATATGGACTTTGAGTTTCTGAAGACTCTATCAACTAGCACGGTCAGGAACACAAGCTTTGAGTTTCTGAAAACTCGTTCATATGGTCTCAATCATATGGACTTTGAGTTTCTGAAGACTCTATCAACTAGCATGGTCAGGACTCACAGCTCTTATGTTCAATTCAGAGAAATGATAATGAGCATATAAGGCTAATATCTTTGCAAAAATTGATTTCCTCATAAATCAACAAGGTTTACGTTCAGTCAATAATGTTGAACAGCAAAGTTTCATATTTCATATTTCTTGTTCAGAAAGTGAATTACAATAATATGTGTAAATTGTCTATGATTCTGGGTCTTTGAGAAAAGAACCATTGATAAGTCTTTAGCCACTCTGTCACAATAAACATGCCCGCTCCACTCAAAAGTTAATATACATACATTCTATAATACATACACATGATACTCTCCTTTAGCACCAAGTTTTTATGGCCAAAAGGGAAAAATGTAGTACAGCTGATCAAAAATCAGATGACTGAACTGTACTGGATTTTTCATCCATCCTCTCTGAAATACTTGAAATATCTACTCAAAAACATTTGCTAAACTATCTTCTGCAGGAGGAACTTCCATCCCCCACACAATATGGCTTGCATACCTCCCATAGTACTAACACTGCACTTCTAACCCTTATAGATACTGTTAACAAAGCTAGAGAAATGGCAAACTAGTCTCCCCCTATTTTTATTTATTTACTGGGAAATTCCGACTGGACACAGGTCCTTTTTCAGTGGAGGCCCGTGGAGAAAAGCTCCACACAAGAAATAGCAATATTTTTATACTTGTCTAAGCCCACTCTTCTGTGGTTCAAAACCTACTTGTCCAATAGGTATCAACCAGTAAAATGGCACTCCACCCTCTTTCCATACCTCCCAGTCACCACCATTGTACCACAGGGCTCTATCATTGGTTTCCTCCTCTGTAACACACTAGCATCCTCCACTGATCTACACAACAGGCCTCCCTAATACAATACGCTGATGACTCCACACTCATACGCATACCAGATAACCTGGAACATCTCCAAAAATTACTCAGGAAGCTGTAACAGGGACTGAAACATGACTTTGTAACTTGCAACTCATACTCAACCCCCCCAAAAAAAACTTCTACTTTTATCCCCATATCCCTCTCTCATGTAAAACAAAATGTAAAAAAAATCTCCCTTAATAATACAGAATCTGAAGAAATACTTTGTCTAGAGATCTGAACCTATTTTGCAACATAAATAGAACAGTTTGAAGGGACATGTATATTTCACAGTGTATACCACTGCTGTGGAACAGACTCCGCATCCACATTAAACAAAAGTTCATCCCTCTCCATTTTCAGAGGCAACTTAGATCTATGGATGAGAAACAGAAACTTTACCCCAAAACTGCCCCTGTACTACAAATGGACAGATGCAGCTCCTAAATGCTTTGTCCTGTGCATGTTTCCACTCAAATTATCCCCTGTATGATCCCAGTTATTCTCATTAGGGGGAAGCATATAGTTAGAAGTGGAAAATCAAACCAACTGCAGACTGTTACAGAAAACTCACAATAATAGCGTAGTAAAACTTTAATAGCCGCTTTCGTCAAGAGACTTCATCAGAATACCAAATAATAAAGTCAACCTGCTTTAAATAACACTCCATACTAGCAATTAGACAATTAATCAATTAAAAAAATATATATATATACTTGTATCCCCCACGAAGAAGGAGTTGAGGCTATACGCACTCTATTAAGCAAAAATAATGAATTTAACGCAGGTCAAATTTCAACTATTTGTAGGTTTTTAGATATTTTGTTGCATCACAATTATTTTTTGTTTGGAAAAACATATTACAGACAAAAAAGAGGCGTAGCGATGGGGTCTTCAGCTGCACCATCTTACGCGAACCTACTAATGTCTTGGTGGGAAGAAGTTTTTTTAAGTTTGTTAAAAACTAAATTTCACATAGTTTTATATTACAGATTTGTTGATGATTTAATTTTTATCATTGAAGGTAACAAGAACACAGTGGATAATTTTCTTTCTGAAATAAACAGATCAGGAAGTTTTTTAAAATTTACTTTGGGTTGTTCAGGATTATCTATCAACTTTTTAGACATTCTTTTTTGGTGGGATTCTGTAGATTATAGGTTTAACAGTAAAATATATCGAAAAGACACCTTTACCAACAGTTATGTTCATTTTCAAAGTGCACATCCAAAGCACACTATCAGGAATATTCCCAAGGGGCAACTTATCAGGGCATGTAGAATGACATCAAAAGAACAAGACTTGATAGGTGAAATTGAATTTATTAAAAATATGTTCATTAGAAGAGGGTATACAAATCAAATGCTAGAAGAAATTATTAAAGAAGTATTAAGTAAGCGAACATCACATTATCCAGCGTTGCTGAATCACAACAAATCCAACAACACAATTGGTTTATTTAAAAGTTCAGAAAAAATACAAGTTTTTAACCAATCGGTTTGTTCATTGGATATGAGTGTGGACGGCATCCATATTAAAAATTTAATAGAAAAAATTGGAAAATAATACAGGGAAATTATGAAATTTCAAAAGTCTTAGGGAATAAACCAAATTTTGTTTTTAGGAATACCTTTAACATCAAGAAGGCATTAGAGAACAACAAGACAAAGCAGGAAACTAATATGGCAACCACGAAAGGTATGTTTCCTTGCTACAATTGTAACATGTGTAGGTATATTTCTCAAGGACCATTAATAGTTATTGACACTATAGATAAAACCTTTCAAGTGCCTGAACATGTTAACTGTTGTACTAAAGGGGTCATTTATATTAGTATTTGCAGTTCGTGTTCAGCTTTTTACGTGGGAATGACCATCAGGTGTTTAAAAACACGTATTCGTGAACACATATATAGTATCAATACTCACGATGAGACTAGTGCCCTGTATAAACATTCTTAAGTTTGTAAAAATTTAAAAAAATTTTTATTTACTGTTATTGAGGTATGCAAAACAGATTTGAGAGGTGGTGATTTTAGGAACTATGTCGAACAAAGAGAAACATTGTGGCAAATCAGATTAAGATCTGATAAGTATCCTGGTTTAAACGAAGCTATTAATATCAAGTGTTTTTTAAAGGACAGCAAATTATGTATAGATAAGAATATTACTACATCATTGTTTAATTAATGGGTTAAAGTTTTTTTTTTTAATTTTTTTTAATTGATTAATTGTCTACTTGCTAGTATGGAGTGTTATTTAAAGCAGGTTGACTTTATTATTTGGTATTCTGATGAAGTCTCTTGACGAAAGCGGCTATTAAAGTTTTACTATGCTATTATTGTGAGTTTTCTGTAACAGTGTGCAGTTGGTTTGATTTTCCACTTCTGATTTTGTTGGAAGCATATAGTTATTGACCATGGGACAGGTAAGGCCAATCTATAGCCAAGTGGGATAGGTTATTTCAAACACAAAAAGGGAAATTAGCTAGACATAAAAATGGCCTGCAAGGGCAGCTAACCTAGTACTTACCTTTGAACCTCTAATCTCACATTTTACGTGCATATAGAAATGCATAAAAAAAAATCACCAAAAACTCAAAATGTTTTACAGATCCAAAAACTTTCTCACCAACACAACTAAAGCTACACTTGCCACTAAATACCCCCTTCCGTCACTACTTTGTGCCGCTCCCATTCTTAACTAACTTCCAGGCAGCACAAGAAGCAAAATTTGAGCAATGCTGTAATAAAGTGACTAAATTTGCAGCAAATACCCCATTCAGAACCCATTACTGTATAGCACTGACAGCCTAAATTGGTTAGAACTGCCCCATCAAGTAACACGTATACAGCTTCTTTCCACCTATAAAATAATCCAGATACATCTGCCTGACTAAATACCATTCTACACAACTATGTTTGAACTCGATCGTTATGATCCAGAGAGGAAAAACCTTTCTGTCCATAAACTTATCAAACCTGCAGGGCATGATTTATATTTAGAACATATTGCTAACACCTGGAACTCCTTAGTTAGTTATGTCCGTCAGGTCAATACCCTACCTCTAGTCCTTTAAAACTATTCTGAAATAGTTCTCAGGCAAAATTTGTCTCTGTTCTTGTTCAACCCCAGGCTAACGATATTCCTAAATATGAACAAGTTCCTATTCATCTGAACAACACTGGTATTGATGTGCCACAACACAAAAAGCACCACGATATAGCCAATAAAGGTTTTATTATGACATTTTCTTTCTAGCGCCTCGGCTATACACAGACTTCAAGGAGTAAAGGTTCCTATTCATACCTTACACCTCCTTGCTCATCCTCTTCACTCACTTCCTAACTTTATCTACCACTCACATCACAACAACAATTATCAGACTGAAAAACAATGAAAGCAGTATTACTGGGCAATAACTACTTCATACCGCTTAACTATCCCTGATTTTTGTCTCATATTATTACCCTTCTCCTTGTCAAATGTTTTGATTTAATGGTAAATCACTGATGACTGTTCAGTCAGTAATGTCAGACATTCAAGTTCAGTCTTCCAAGTCTTTAGGAAATCCAGGTTGATGAAAACACTTATTCTCTTATGAACTTTTAATTAAATTAGAATAATATTTAAAAATTATCCCTCATTTTGGAATTTTAAAGACCCTGGTGGTCATTAGGCTAGTATAAACCTATGAACATATTACTTACACACAAAACATGGCAAAAAAATACACTGAATGCATCATTCATACTTATTTCTTCCTACAACATATACTTCAAATTCAAGAGTTGACATAAATAACTAAAGAGAATTTAAATAATCTCTCAAAACTGAAATGTACACTAACCTGTAGCATCCTTCAGTAGGCTTATCAGTATGTATCAGAATGTCTCACTGGAGCCATATTATTGTGTGAAGTAGGCTCAATGGAGCCATCAGGAAAACCTACCCAATATCTGAGCAATAAAACATGGCCATAATCACTACCACATACAGCACCAGGAGCTGAAGTCAGAACTCAGGTTTCACAACCCCTGAACAAAACTAGTTCTAAAGTTATTTTCACAATCCACAAAAGGAAAACACAATAAAAGCTGTATAAAAATACCTCACTAATATGACACACTAAAACCTTCAACAATGACCACATCTTCTCAGATGAGCTAAAATCCTGCTGATCAAAGCAAAAAGAATGTGGTAAACCTCCTGGAGAACCAGACCCACAAGCAATTAGTGAAAAAATAGCCAGTTACCTATGTAAATAACAACCCTCCACAAACACAGTGAAATAACTGCACACATAGGTCTCAACCTCTTAAGTGGCCAATGTGGAACACATACCCTAACAATGTGTGACAAATGGTCAAAATGTGGAACACCCTATTTTCGCACTGCGCGAAACGTGCCATTGCCATGGAGCATGGTAGACCTGCAAAATTCAATAACACACACTTCTCAGATCCAAAAACTTTTAGTTATGTACTTACCATAACTTTAGATGTTTGGGATCCATCTCGCCTACATTCTTTACTGATGGGTTCGGAGCGGCACGCTATACTATAGAGCGAAGTCTCTAATTGGCTGAGCTATTCTACATCCCAGGATGCACCACCACTACTTCCCCAGATCTTGTTTGTCCGCACACATGCACACAGTCATAGACAGTTGAAATAACATTGCCAGGTGTTTCAAGTTGAAACGGCTAAAGTGAACCGTCCGGTCTCTTCTGATCTCCAAGGCAGGGAGAAGGAGGGTGGGTTATTAGGAATGTAGGCGAGATGGATCCCAAACATCTAAAGTTATGGTAAGTACATAACTAAAAGATGTTATGTGATCCTATCTCACCTACATTCTGTACTGATGGGACAGCGTCCCTAGCACCTGATTCCTGGGTGGCTCACTGGAAAACACTCCTGAGAACTGTGGAACCGAAGGAAGCTTGCCCCCGAGATGCCACATCCAATTTATAATGAGAAATGAAGGTGTGAGGAGAAGACCAGGTAGCCGCAGCACAAATGTCACTAATGGCAAGCTTGGAATGAAAGGCTGTCGAAGTAGCCATAGCCCTTGTAGAATGAGCTTTCACAGTGGTTGTAAGCTCTCTATTAGAAAGAAAGTAAGAATGACTGATACAGTCTCTGATCCACTTGGCAATAGTGACCTTCGTGATGGTTTTGCCCAATTTATTGTCCGAAAAGGACACAAACAACTGATCTGTTTTCCGTGTTTGGTGCGTCCTATCTAAGTAGAAACGCAATTGCCTGTGAACATCCAATGAATGGAAGATATATTCCGCTCTGTCTGAGTAGTTGGGGAAGAAAACTGGGAGTTCCAATGACTGTTGAAGACAAAAACTACAACAAACTTTGGGAACAAAGGATGGATTAGGCCTGAGGGATACTCTATCCTTGTGAAAAACCAGGTACAGTGGTTTGACACATAGGGCTTGAAGTTCCGAAACTCTTCTGGCTGACGTAATTGCCACTAAAAAGGCAGTCTTCCAAGAAAGAAATTTCAAGTCACAAGTTGCTGCCGGTTCGAAGGGGGAAGACGTCAAAGCACCTAATACGAAATTAAGATCCCACGGTGGAGCGGGATGAGAAATCAGAGGTTGTAGCAGCCCAGCACCTTTCATGAAGGCTTTACACAACTTATTGCTCATCAAAGGTGGGTCTATACTTTCATGAAAATTAGAAATAGCCGCTAATTGAACCTTGATGGTAGAGACCGAAGAACCTTGATTGAATAAGGAAGCTAAAAATTTCAAAACTTCAGACACCGGGGCAGTAATGGGATCTAATCCCCGGAGTTGGGCCCAAATGGCAAATCTCTTCCATTTGCTGTTATACATTTTCTTAGTCGAACTCTTGTGGGCCGAGGACAAGATATGTATGACTTCCGAGTCCAAAACCTGGTTCCTGACTATGGTCGGAAGTGGAGGAGCCAAGCTGTTAACCTCAACAAGTGAAGGGACTGATGAAGCTGTCCCGACTGGTGGATCAAGAGATCTGGAACCTGGTCCAGGAACCATGGACCGTCCAGTGCGTATTTCCGAAGAAAGGGCAGCCAGACTTGATGAGGCCAGTATGGGACAACTAAAATCATCTTGCACTGCAAATGAATCACCTTCTGGATCACCCTGGGAAGAAGGGGAACCGGTGGGAAGGCGTGCAGTAGGCCGGTGGGCCAAGCTTGGACTAGGGTGTCCTTGGGAAACCCCCTCGGAACTGGGGTGAGAGAAAAGAACTGTAGACATTTCGTGTTGAGAGGAGTTGCAAAGAGATCGCAACAAGGAATTCCCCATCTTCTGAAGATCTGAGTTGCCACTCTGTCGTTCAGAGACCACTCGTGCGGGGAGAGAACAGTTCTGCTCAGTCTGTTGGCTATCACATTGGATCTCCCCGGAATGTGTGTTGCTACCAAGAAACGGTTGGTTGCAATAGCCCAATCCCATACTTTCATGGCCTCTCTGCAAAGGGGGTAGGACCTGGTCCCTCCCTGCTTGTTCAGGTACCAGACTACTGACATGTTGTCGGACTGAACGGCAATCATGCCCTGGGGGAGGTAACTGTGTAATGCTTGTAGCGATAGAAGCACCGCCCTCATTTCCAGTATGTTGATGTGTAGGGAACTCTTGTCGGGGTGCCACTTGCCTTGGACTGACCTGCCCAGGTAATGTCCCCCCCACCCCGTCTGGGAGGCGTCCGTAGTCAAAGTGGCCACTGGAGGTGGAGGAACGAAGGGTCGCCCCTGATCCAGGTTGGAGGAAAGAAGCCACCAACAGAGGTCCTGTTTGCACGTCTCCGTGATCATAATGAGGTGACTGAGAGGGAGATCCTGATACGACCACTGGACTGACAGGAGCCACTGGAGAATCCTCATATGCAATCTTGCTAAGGGAACTAGGAGAACGGTAGCCAACATGGAACCCAACAGTTGTAGGACCATCCTTGCTGGGGCTCGGCGTTTGAAGAGCAATGCTCGGACTTGAGATTGTAATATTTCTATCCCCTCTGTAGGAAGATAGACCCGCATTTGCTTTGAATCTATCTCTACTCCGATAAATCGTATGCGCTGAGATGGCAGCAACACAGACTTTTCCCAATTGAAGGTGATTCCTAGGGAGTTGCCTAGAGATATAGTGGCTGTAAGGTTCTGTAAGAGTAGACGCCTGGAAGTGGCAGTTAGGAGCCAGTCGTCTAGGTATGGAAACACCTGGAATCCTAGACTTCTCAGGTGAGCAGTCACCACCGCCAAACATTTGGTGAACACCCTGGGGGCTGTGGTGAGACCAAAGGGCAGTGCACGGAACTGGAAATGACTGTCTCCCAGGCTGAAGCACAAGTGTCTCCTGGACGCCTGATCTATCAGGATATGATAATAGGCATCTTTGAGATCTATGGAGCACATCCAAACATCTTTCTCCAGCAGCGGGAGAATGGATTGCAAGGTGACCATCCGGAACTTGGACTTCTTGACAGAACGGTTGAGCTTGCAGAGATCCAAAATGGGCCTCATGTCCCCGGTCTTTTTTGGCACCAAAAAGAATCTTGAGTAAGTCCCTAATCCGGTCTGGTCTTCGGGGACTGGTTGGATGACTCCTTTTTGAAGCAGCTTTGAAATTTCGATGGCTGCGAGATCCCATTGACTGGGTGGTGGGTCCGGGATTTTCCGGGATGGCGGGGGGGGGGCTGAGAAAAGGGGATGTTGTAACCTCCGGCAATGATCCGGAGCACCCATCGGTCCTGAGTGATATTCTCCCAGGCCTTTAGGTGCCTCAAAAAATGACCCCTGACTGGCTCTGGAGTGGCGCAGTCGGGCAATCCTTCAGGGATGCTGGAAGGTTGAGGAGCCAAAAAGGACTCGCGGTCTCCAGTGTTGCAGGGGCCTCTGCCGCCTCTGGGGCGGCGTCTTCCTGAAATATTCCCCCCCCTCTGCCTCTAGAAGGGGGATCATCCTGCTGTGAGGGGTAAGTCTTCTGAGATTTGCGGAACCACATTCCCCCCCCCTCTTCTAGCCTTGGGATAAGGCCGGAAGGGAGTGGAAAACTGTGCCCCTACGGCAGTCAAAGTCTTACCCTCTTGTTCACAGCGGGTCAAGGTGTCCTTTACCTTGGGTCCAAACAAGGAGGACCCATCAAAGGGAGCGTCGGCAAAGGAAGACTTGAAGGCCTCCGCAAAATGACACAGGCGGAGCCAGGCTTGTCTCCGTAGAGCAACACCTGTACCCGCCGCTCTACTCGCCCCCTCGGCCGCATATGAAATGAGCCTCATGGACGAGTTTGATATTGATGATAGAGTAGCCAACTGAGAGCTAACCATCTGGGCCAACTGCTCAGGTAGGTTACCAGAGAGGGTATCTGAAAGTTCCTTGACCAGATCCCTCTGAAGTCTGGTGAAGTGCGTCAGGTAATTCAGAGACCTTAAAGTAAAGGCTGCTGAAGTAAGGGTGCGCTTCCCGTACCGATCCATACTCCTGGACTCTTTATTAGGAGGATGAACGGACGTCGAAGCCTCTGCCACATCTTGCTGGGTAGCAGATGCCACCACCAGGGCATCTACGGCCACACCTTTAGATAAGAATTCCTTTTCAG
This sequence comes from Protopterus annectens, assembly GCF_019279795.1. Lineage (NCBI taxonomy): Eukaryota > Metazoa > Chordata > Ceratodontiformes > Protopteridae > Protopterus > Protopterus annectens. The sequence continues at coordinate 1,123,276,821 of NC_056735.1, forward strand.
GGGGGGCTGACAGAAATTTATTTGGGTGAGCTGGCACCGGTTCCACAGAATCCGGGTGCTCCCACGCCCTTCGAGAGATCAAATCCAGGAGCTCATCGAAGGGCGGAGACACCCAGGAGGCGGAAGGCTGAGCCCTGAAGGCCTTGAGGAATACCGACTCCTCAGAGGAAGGGGGTTTGGACTGCCAGTCACCTCGTTGCTTGAGGATTTCTAAGATGTCCACAAAGGAGACATCATCCGAGGACGACTTGGGGGACCCCTCCGCATTATTGAGGTCGGTGTCCGAGGTGAGGGACTCATCAGGCGAGTCGATGTGCTTCCTCTTACACTGTCTCTTCCTGGGAGGTTCCTCCGAAGAAGCCTCGGAAGGACCCCCAGGAAGGGAGGAATCCCCAATGGGGGTGAGCTCAGGCCCCAGGGCTCCGCTGTCTTGAGACAGGGGGACAACAAAGGAACTAGTCTCCATGCCAAGGGAAGGTGCCGGAGAGATGGTGGAGGTAGCCAAGGAAGATTTGGCCAAAGCACTCCTCATGGCCCTGAAGGCCGGACCCCCCGAGTCCTGGGAAAGTCGACCCCCGAGGCCACAACAGTAGACAGCACTCCCGCAGCCGACGCACTGAGAGGGAGGATCGGAACCGAAAGCATCGGACCCGAAGCGTCCCCCCCGGGGCCGACCAAGGAGGTCCGTGTACCGAACTCCGACCCGAAGGTCGGGGTTGGAGTAAGGGTCGGAGTCGACCCGAGAACCTCCACTGGCTCCGCTAGCACCGACTCCAACGGCGCCGAGGCTGTTGGAGGAGGAACCAATAATCTGCTCCGGAGCTGACTGGGCTGGAGCCGAGACTAACTTTTGGAAAACTGGAGACTGGAACAGCCTTTGCAGCACCCTGTCTATATCCGAATCGGACATCCTCGAATACCGAGAAGAGACCGATCAGGCCCGAGTTGACTTCTCCGCCAGTTCCGAAAGACTGGGGGACCGGCTCCGAATAGTCTCAAGTAATATCGGCGCCAAGGGAGATTCCACCAGTACAGCAATTTCCCTTGGAGCCGACAGGGACTTCGGCGCCGAGGTAGAAGAGTCTGAGCGAGCGACCTTTCTTGGCTCCGAAACCAATGGAGCCGGAGAAGGTGACCCACCTCTCGATGCTCGAGTGCTCGGCTCCGAAGACAGAGGAGTTGAGGCTGGAGGCATCGAGGCAGACCATTCCGACATCGGCTCCGAAGTCCGTGGAGCCGACGGAGAAGCCTGCCTTGATTTCTTTGCTGTCGGCTCCGACGGACTGGTCGTGGAAGCTGTATGTTGAACTCCAATAAGGGTTCCAGTGCATATTAAGGAACATAAAAATCATATGCACTTCATGACTCTGCAGATTTTTAGAAATTAAGTCAATCTTAGCAGACCTTGGATCTGCAGACAGAAAATACGAATTTAGAGCTGGCCACATGTCCAGGGTTCTGTTAGTAACCTTACCAAGACTGAGCCATCTAGTAGGTGCATGTCTAATGATCTTGAGGGGATCAGTATCTGTGAACAAAGCAAATCCCTGCAGTTTTTGTTGTCTTTGTGCACTAGAACTGAAATGGCAGTACACATCTGATATTAGTTCTTCAACTGGTGAATGTAGTGCTTTTACAGTAGCCTTACTGCGGAGATCTACTAAGTGGCAGAGACACCCCATGTTTATAATTGTGGGCTTCACCTCCTTTAAACGAGACAGCACAGAATTGTGTTTTCCAATCATTGAGGCAGCATTGTCTGAAGAAAAGCCCACAATGTTGGAAACTGGAATGTTAAATTTTGTCAGAGTGGACATTAAAGAATCAAACATTGCTTGTCCAGTTCCTGACACACATTATGGCATATGAAGGAACCTTATCACATTTTTGCTTGCCTTTTCATCAAGGTAACCAGCAAGGATGACTAATAGTTTGTCATCTCCCATGTCTGTGCTTTGGTCCATATACACACAGAATGGTGATTTCTGGCAGGCTGCTGCAGCATCATTCTGGTAATGAGGCCCCAGAACATCCCGTGCAAAGCATGATGCTTTCGCCGCTCCACATGTCATTTTACGGAGAACATCTTGATCCTCTCCGCACTTCTTCATAAATTTCATTATGTGTTCTCCTGCTGCAAATGATAAGTTGTGTTTAGCAAGGAGAGAGATAAAACCAACCTCTGCCTCAACCACCTTTGTACTTGTTAAACTCTGAGGTCCATCTTGTCTCCTGAACCTGACTGACTTCTTCAAATCAGTCTCCAGAGCCGTGGATGAGGGTAAGGCAGTCCACACAGCCTATCTGGACCTCGTCAAGGCCTTTGACACCATCCCCCACTCTGGAATCATAGATAAACTTACTAAGCTGGGCATTAATCCCTACATCACTCGATGGGTTGCCAACTGGATTACTGACGGAACCTACACTGTAAAAGTAGCTGAGTACCTCAGGGTTCAGTCCTGGGACCGCTCTTGTTTGGCATCTACTTCTCTGAAGTACAGGCCAACACTAAGGGACTCTGGCTAACAAAGTCTGGAGATGACTGCAAACTGGGAGCCATTATTGAATCCCCAAATGATGTGGATACTCTACAAAAGGGCCTTACAGAAACAGATGCTTGGTGCCAGAGCCATGGGCTCAAGCTCAATTCCAAGAAATGTATAGTTATCCCCTTTGGGAAAAAATATGTACCCGTGAATTACCACATAGGTGGCAGTACACTAAACACCGAAAGTGTGATAAGAGACTTAGGGACACAGGTGGACAGTGGTCTCACCTTCAATAACCACATCGCCACAACAGTTAGGAAATCCTTCTATGTGGCACACCTCATCACTACGGGCTTTTCATCCAGAAAAAAGGAGGTCATTGTCTCACTGTACCCATCCCTCATTAGACCCATTATAGAATACAATGCCCCATTTGGTATGTACCTCTCAAGACATCTGCAACAACTGGAAAGGCCGCAGAAATACCTCACTAAAAGAATCACAGGCTTAAAGCAAATGCCCTATGCTGACCGCCTTAAAAAACTCCAGCTATACTCTGTCGCATATCGTCTACTCCGTGGCAATCTCTGCTTAACATAAAAGGCCATGTCAAACCCAGAGCTGTTGGACATGCTACACTTAAAGAAATCCCAATCCCTCAGAGCCACATGCTCCAGGGATCTAAACCTTGTCATCACAATAAACAAAACATGCTGGAGGGATAGGTTCCTGACCCAGAGACTCCCCAGACTCTGGAATAGACTGCCCATACATGTCAAGCAGAGCGCCTCTTTGGCCCTCTTCAAAAGGAACCTTGATGATTGGATGGGAGAAAGGAAATTCACCACGGTGATCACGTCAGTCACCCTGCTAGACAGGGGTCCAGGGAAGTAAATAGTGTGGGAAGAAATAGTCAGGACACTGTTATGGCTAGACTTGTATAGGCCCTAGGGCCGATAGCCTAGTACCAACCTATGAACCTATAAATACTGTGCTACCACATTCTCACAAGCAGAGCTAGATCATTTGCACCCTAGAGAAATAGGGTGATATACATAGTATGCTAATGACCAAATCTGAGAAATAGTACAAGAATCCTATGCAAGTGACCACATAATGGCGAGGAAATGAATGTCAACATACAAATGACAGGAAACAGCAGAAACAGCAAAGAATGTACCCTCACTTTAGAAGAAAATGATCTAAGAGAGTAATTACTAAATTTAATTGAGATGGATACACTTATTACGATCCATGAAAGAAATAGATTACAGAAAGTAAATAAGACCAAAAATGTTAGAAGTTTGATAAAACAGATGAAGACAGTAATCAAGTGTATGAACAGAAATTCATGTGATATAGCAGAAGTAAATAGGATATGTTACTGTACAGCTAAATTTATAACAGATAAGGTTTTACCACAAAAATGCAGAGTGATACGGGAAATGAAGGAAAAAATTAAATGCCATCATAGAACTATCAAACAGAGAGAAAATTACAAAGCAATTAAGACAAGAAATGTCACTGTTAGAAGATTATAGAAATAGTAAGAAGTTCAAATGTACAGAATGGGATAAGCTGAAGTAACCGCCAGAGTAAATGAAATGGAATTAAGAAAAGTTCTTAATTGGAAAATCCAGACCCAGATGCAGTACCCAACTTCTGGATAAAAGTACTAATATCTCTACATGATGATTTAGCCATCCTAAAAAACTATAGATCAACAGCTTGCCTTCCAATGATGTACAGAGTCTACACTGGAATTGATGCCAACACAGTTTATAGTAAGTTAGAAGAAAACTCGGTCATGGCAATAAAACAAAATGGCAACAAAACAAAGTCATATGGAACAAAGGATCATTTGTTGTTAAATATAGTACTAATGGAGAATTGTAAAAAGCACAAGACTCTAAATATAACATGGATAGATTACAAAAAAGCATTTGACAGCATCCCCCATTCATATAAAGCAGTGTTTACAGATGAGTATGATGCATCCTGCATTAATCAGTTGCATTACAGTGACCATGAAACAGTGGCAAACCACTGTCCAATTAGATCATGACAAAGGGCAAATTATCCCGGGGGTAAAAATTCAAAGGGGATATTCCAGAGTGATTCTTTGTTACCATTGTTGTTTTGTCTTGCCCTTAACCCATTAAGATGTTTAACTAAACAGATTAGGTTATGATTTGGCTCACAAAAAACAAGCGTGCTTAAAGATGTCTCGTCTATGTTTTTGTGAATGTTGTAAAATCATATAGTTCATCAGATGATGAGTTGAAAGCACAACAGCAAGTGGTTAAAACATTTGTAAATGATATAAGAATAATAATTGGTATTGAAAAATGTGCAAAGGCAATGTTTAAAGCAAGAAAGTTGCAATACCAAGAAAATATCAATCTTGGAGAGGAATGTGATATAAAGGAACTTGAGCAGGAAGTGTATAAATATTTAGGAACTGATGAAAGAACATCACTAAAACATGAACAAATGAAAATAAAACTCAGTAGGGAATATTTCAGAAGATGAAAACTAATATTGAAAATGTCCCTGACATCTACAAATAAAGTCCAAGCTATAAACCAATTTGCTCACCCTGTTTTAACTTACAGTTATGGTGTGATTGACTGATCTTAAAACATACTGGATCAGTTGGACAGAAAAACAATAAAAACACTTCATGCTTATCAAATGATATATAAAAATTAGTGTACACCAAGAGTATATATTCCTTGCTCTGAAGAAGGTATGGGCTTTCTCTAAATTGATTACATGTATAGATGTACAGTCATTGGACTGCATATATATCTGCAGACCTCATTACATCCAAACACAGTGAAATATTTAAAACATAAGGAGAGGACATCTAAGATGACCTCATCTGGTTAATTTAGCAGAAGCATTCAACAGGCAAGCAGGAATGGAAATCAAATCAGAAGTAGACAAAAAAATCAGACAACAACTGAATGTGCCAAAAGAAGTAAGGAGAAGGATCAGATGAGAAGGAAAGTAATATCTAAAAGCCATAACTATACTGACAAGTACCGAGATCTCCTGGAATAACCTCACGTTGATTATTATTTCACAAAGGAATGGATAAGGACAGGTGAGTTGAAACTGAAAAATGAAAGGTTAATAATGGCAGCCCTGGATAGTGGACTACATGCATGTGTGTTTACAAAGTCCATTGAAGATATGAGAGAAGCAGACAAATGTAGGTTCTGTAAAAAAGAATTTGAAATTGTCGCACATCTTGTTGCTGGATGTGATACACTAACGGCAGAGGGCCTGTACACTGAAAGGCACAATCATGTGGAAAGATTGTTGCACTGGGATTGTGCACTCACTGCAATATAGAAACAGCTGAGTAGCACTGGAAACATGAACCACAAAACATTATACAGAATGATAAAAGTGTACATCATATGAGATCACCAATTACCAACAGTACAAAAAATAGATGTGAGGAAAAACAGATATGGTAGTTCATGAAAAAAAAGACATAAATAGCATTCATCAGTGAAATTGCTACACATTGTGATTACAGCATCTCACATACAGCAAGACACAAAATCACAAAATATCAAGATTTGCAAAGCGGAAATGAGAGCAATGTGAATGAACAATAGCCAGACAGGTGCAATAGTAGTAGTAGTAGTAAGAGGAGCAGTGGGTCTAAAAAGAAACTACAGTCATATTTAGATATGCTACTAATATGTAATTCCTTATGAATTGCAGAAGTCAGTTATGGGGCCATTGCGGGTGCTGTGAAGAGCAGTTTTGGCTAACATCAAAGACTGTATAATACCCTGATTTAGGAATGGGGTTCATTCCCATAATGGTATTAGAAATCCAAAAGAAACCAGACACCTCACACATCCATCTAAATGGTATGTTTACAAAACATGCAACCTGTCAAAGTTTAGCCCAGACATATTCATTCCTACCCTATCATCTATTATTTGGAATATCCTAAAAATCCTACTCTGACATGATGCTGTAAGTGAATTCAATGCAACTTTCCTAAATCCACCTCTATGAAAGATAGGTATATATTGTTTTTATAGAATTGTGTAGTGCTGTTCAAAATGCTCTATCACTGGTTTTAGATATTTAGAGCTCTCATATAGTAGTGATTTTGCTTAGATGCTATTGCTAGGTGAAGATATATTTATACATGTCGTCTCTTCTTACATTTCCTGTTTACCCTTTCTATTTTTCCCATTCTTCCCCTTTTTCCTGTACACCTCCTTTCCTTTTCCCCCCTCCCCTTCTTTCACTCCCCCCCTTTTTCCCCCCTTCCTCCCTTTCCCCTCCTTTCCCTTTCCATTATCTTTATCGTTCCTCTTTTCCTTTCTTATCGCATTACCATATCTATTTCTTTTTCTTTCACCATTTCCTTCTCCCTCCCCCCCCTCTTCCTCCCTCCCTCTGTCCCCTTTTATTCTGTTTTGTCTTCTTGACACTTGTTCATTATAGATCCGTTTTCATGTAGGTGTGGGGCAAAGTATATATACATATTTTATGTATTATTTATATTTTATTCTTATATTGTGTTCTGAGACTTTGAGTTTAGAAGCTGGTAGTAATGTTTTGATTTTGTTTAACTATGAACATGTTATAGATTTTTATTTAAGAAATAGATGCCTTAGAGTTTTTTCGACTACATATGGAATGTTGCTAAGTAGGTATGCTATGCTACCTTACTAACACTCTATATGAGTGTCCGTAAATGGAGGTTATTATTTTGTTTAACTGCTTCACAGTAGGATAGTATCTCATGAGATATACCATATGATCATTATGGATAGTTTTTATACTATTTATATACGATGAGCGGTGTGATAATGTTTTTTATATTTTTTATATTTTTAACTTTGATAATTTTTTAGGATGTATGTAATAAATTTTGTCCTCTCTAAATTGACAGATTGGACTTGATTTACCCGCCAAAAAGGCTTATTAACTAGGGCGTGAACGTTTGTATATAAACTGGAATAATTCCTCTATTCATTGTAACCTGATGAAGCGCACTTGTTAGGTGCGTGAAAGCGCTCGTTCTGTTTTAAAATAAAAACTTTTAACTATCGTGGTGGTTCCAGTGATTTGTTGGAATAAACTTTCCTAAATAGCCTTGTGCCCCCAAGAAGGAAAAAACTAAAAACACATTATACAGTTTAGCTATTGAAAATGAATAAAATGCTAATGCATAATAAAGAAAAAAGTAGAAAGAATGGCAAAAATAGAAAAGATCACAATATCTTGAAAACTTCAGAATGCTCCACATCTGTACTAAAAAGCAAATAAACAAATACAAAAAAGTATACTACAACATTCAGAACAACTGTTAACACAACCCTAAAAAATGTGGGTGAACCATTAAAGAAATCTGACATCCTGACCAAAAATTCAAGTCTAATCCCTCTTCCAGTAACTCACCACTCAAACAGCAATAGAATTCAACTCTTATTTCATGGACAGTATTGTGTCCCTAATCAAGGATTCTCATATCTAATCCTTCCTCTGCTCAGCAGCCACATATCACTGCATCCACTTTCACCTTCAAACCTATGCCCTCATCCTATATAAAACAACTCTTAAACTCAAACCATGCTCAGCTTCAGCTGATGACCTTCCAAGTAAGTACCTTAAAACAGCAGCCAATAGCATTGCCCATCCTGTCTTAATTCTTATAAATAGATCAGTCTAGGAATCCAACGTTCCCTCTCTCTGGAAAAAATCACACATTATCTTTCTAGAAGAGGAAATTCAACAGACATTGCTAACTTTGGACCTATAGTAATCTTATGCTCATAGGAGAATAACAGGCTAATTGGCCTGAAGGGCCATTTTAAGCTTAACCAGTAAACAAGGACTATGAGATGAAGACCTTAACCATTCGGCTGAACCCACACACTAAAAAGAATTTAAAACGTGTACACAGGCACAACTGTTAAACTATTTCCTGCAGGAAAAACTCCTATCCCTCACACAACATGACTTCCATAGCCCCCATAGCAGTAATACTGCACTTCAAACCCTTAAAGCCACTGTCAGTAAAGGTAGATATAATGACAAACTAGTGCCAAAGCCATGGATTAAAACTCAACACGAAGAAATGCACTATACTGCCTCTGGGAAATTGTCCACCCAGGCTAATTACACCTTACTTTACTGGTAAAAGCTCACCCAGACTCTATTACAACTTGCTGTGAGGGAAAGGTTAGTTTGATTTTGCTGACTTGCATTTTTTATTACTTCATTATTTTATTCTGTTTTGTATGCTGTGATTTGTTTTCTTTACATTGAGTTTCACTTGCATTCTGCTTTTAATTGCATATTAACATTAAGAAAGAGACCACAGTTGTGTGTGTTGTGAGTCACACAGAAATTTTACCCACCCTCACACCCTGGTGTTGTGTTCTTAAACACAACTGTCTTTCTAGCTGCCTGCCCCTTATGTTAATTTGACCACACATCTCCTTCTCTTTCATTGGCTGTTGAGTAAGTACAAAATTATCATTTTGTGAAATCACTCCCCTTCAACTATTTAAATTAATTGGTCATCCCACTGTATTCCGCAGAACCAGAATAAAAAGTGCCCAACCCCTTTTAATCTATTTTGCTCTTTTAAAATTGGTGGCTCACCATTTAGCTTACTTACCCTCTCCTTCATATCTAACTGCTTAGTGCACACTGCAGTGCTTAGGATATTAACCATCTTTTTCTGTCTTATCTTTAAAATCTGCAACATCTATTGTAAGACCACCAATTATTGGAGAGCTCACATTTTGCCTCTCAGTAGTCATCTTGGGATTAGTGCTTCTGTTTTCTCTTGGTGACAGAGCACAGAGAGATTAATTCCTGGAGACTGCTGATCACCAGAAAGCCTAATATCTGCTTCATAGGTGACAGCTTGAAATTTGTGCTTGTATTCTGCTCCTGGTGAGAGAAGGAGCAGATTGCATTGATTCCTAGCTGTTTCTGGCAGGGCAGTGAGTGTCTGTGCTTGACATTCCTGATTGATCTGGTTGCTATTTAAGGCATCTATCAAAAAAGGCTACAACAAGCCTACAGACTCTTGCATCATCTGGGACAAGATTGTGGATCACCAAACAGGCTGTGGCTTGCTTCTCATCTTGGGATTGGTGCTTTTTTTTTTGCTTCTTGTAAGAAAAGAAGCAAAGGAGCATTGCATCCCAGCATAGTGAAGTTGTGGTGAGACCAACACTAGTAGCAGTCAAGTAGTAGCCATTCAGATGACACCCCTATTTTCATCATTCTTGGCAAGCTAAGTCTTTGTTTTCAGTAAGTACTGCTTAATTTGTTTCTAACCTCAAAATATCTGTATAAATACTTCATCCTCGAATTTTCTGGGTCTCCTTATTAGATTTCCCCCAACTGTTTGGCAGTGCCCTGTATGGACGCAGAGACCTTGAGTAACATTTATCCAGTAAAATCAAATTTGAACTTTCACCAGTACCTACTTGCACACAGGACAACTAGTTTGCAGTGACAAACACTGTCCACAGAGCTGCAAACCAGATACTCCTGACACTGCTTTATAGTCTCACTCCAACTGTCTAATCAATACGAAGGGTCTGTTGCCATGGATATGAACTTTCCCACTATTTCGATTACCAGCTTGGCATATATGGGTATCCTGAAGCAATGTAGAAATTGCCTCATGTTTCCTGACAACCACTTAATTCTCAAACAAAATGATATTGTATGTCAGAGATGTATCTATACAATGTCATGGGAGACAAACCTCTCACATAAAAGTACTCCTAATCTCAATAAGATTGTCAGTAGTACACTCGCTGTACCCATCACATACAATTCAAAGCAGACATATAGACCCCCAGATGCTGAGGCATTTAAATGTAACCTTTCTAAACCCCAAAGACCTCCAGGACTAAGTCAACTTAACAAATACCCTCAGCAGCTCCAAATGCACTCTTTCAAAACAACACCCACATCAACACATATAGTCACATCTCATGGAGCCTCTACTTCTTAAAGTCCATAAGGCAAGCCACCACACAAGCCAACATTCTGGTCATTGGAGACTCCATCGTGAGACACACTGATGTCCCTCTTACCAGGCTGAGTAAGGAGAGAGTCAGTCAGTAGCTTATCAGGGGCTAGGATCTACCACATTATGTACACACTCAGGTCATTGTACCACAATTACCAGTATGACTCAGTCATAGTCCATGTAAGTGTGCATGATCTGAGACGTACCTCCCTAGACTATATGAAGAGAGACATCATGGAGCTCTTAGAATATGTGTCCCAGGCTGGTATGAGCCTAACATTAAGCAGCATTTTACCTTTTCCAAGGATGATGCCACAACACAAACAAAAGATGAATAACTTTAAGGAACTGGCTTAGTTTCTGGTGTCATTCTAAGAGAGTGAAATATTTGTCAGCATGGAAGGAGATGGTGAACAGACCACACTGCTTTGCCACAGATGGTCTGCACCTCTCCCCTCTAGTCTTTTGAATATTAGCTAAAACTTTGCCTTCCCCACAGTGCCTTTTTTAGGCAATGCCAGACTGGAAGTACTTCCCAACATAGCAAATCAAAATCATGATAATCTAAAGGTATTACAGCTCAGTGCCAGGAGTCTAATTGAAAAACTCCACTCCCTAGAAGCTCTCCTCACCCTAGAGGATGCTAATATCTGTGCAGTCACTCAGACATGGTTTAAAACCACAGAGAGCACACCAACATTGCAAGTTTATAATGTCTTCCACACATTTAGACCAGCTACTACACAGACACGGAGTAAAGGCAGTGGTGTCTTGATTTACATCAAAAATAAATATATCTCAAGGCTGATCAAACAGAACAATGCACTTGAGCCACTTCCTACTTCAAATTACCATAAGCAAAATCCAATACCACTTCCCTGCAAGTTACAGGTCCTCCTCTATGGCCCCAGAAACCGATACCATGTATTTAAACTTATTGGAAACACTCACCATCCAACCCAATATCATATTCATGGGCAACTTTTATTACCCTAGTATTAACCGGGAATCTTATATGACACCAGATGTACATGCACAGAGATTCCAGGATTTTGCAAACATAAACTCCCTGGACCATACTGTTAGTACACCAACCAGGGGTGGAACCATACTGGATCTGCTCCTCACTAATATGGCAGAGTACTGCACACCCCCTAGTGTAATGTCTTCGTTGTTAAGGTCAGACCACAAAAAGGTCTCCTTTGAAGTAAAAAGAAAACCTAGACCCCAACTAACCCTGAAATAGTCAAGAATTATTCTAAGGCTAACTTTATGCTATTAAGTGATAGCCTGGCATATTTTGAAGCCCCATAAACCACGAGAACACTACTACCTATGTAGAACTGTTCACAAAAATCTTACCCACGCATATTAATAGCTGCATAGAGACAGCTGTCCCTACCAGGAAGAAGTACAGAACTAACTCAAAACACAAACCACCTTGGTGGAATCACAAAATCATTGGGCTGTATAACAGAAAGAAGAAAATTAGGACAATAATTAAGAGGTGCAGTACCCACCAGGACAAAAGCATTCTCATCAAACTAAACAAAAACTCACAGGACAAATAAAGTTGACCAAAGCCAAATTTGAGGTAAATTTGGCCTCCTAGACCAATGGCAACCACAAGGCATTCTTCTGTGTAGAGCCCATTATAAATGGAGCCACATATACTAAGGCAGAAGATACAGCAAACCTACTGGCCAACAAATTCAGCTGCAACGTTACCCCTCTCTTCCCCTCAATCTTCCCTCAGGAAATACCATCAAATATAACACCCTTCGATCACTAGGGAACAGGTCCTTACTGCTCTCTCTCTCTCTAAGGCCAAGAACACTGTGTCAGTTGGACCAGACAATATGCCATGGTACCCTCTAAATAACACAAAACATGACTATCAGTCCATCTGGAGTTGCTATATAATTGTAGCCTCCAAACAGGCTTCATGCCTCATGAATGGAGAACAGCAATTGTCATCCCTCTGCACAAATATTGGCCACGGAAACTACAGACCAATAAGTCTTGTATGCAAAGCCATGGAAAGATTATCATAGAAATGTTCAATAATGATATATTAGACCTCCAGACACTGGACCCAACCCAGTTTAGTTGCATCAAGGACAGGTCATGCCTTCTCATCCTGGTGGACTTCATAGAGAAGGTCACCAAAGCAATGGATGAGGAAAAAATGGTTCACACTGCCTACCCTTACCTGGCCAAGGCATTTGACACAATACCCCACTCAGGCATTGTTGACAAACTCAAAAGGTGAGGTACAAACCCTTGTCACCAGTTGGATAGCCAACTGGCTCACAGACAGGACCCAGGAAATTAGAATTGAGGAGTCCACCCCTACAAAGAGACCAGTCACAAGTGGAGTCCCTCAAGGATCAGTCCTTGGACCACTCCTTTTTGGCATTCACTTCCCTGATGTAAAGGCCAATGTCAGTGGTCTCTGGCTGACTAAATTTGCAGATGATTACAAATTAGAAGCTGTTACTGAATCTACACCGACACAAATGTTCTCCAGAAAGGGCTGACACAGACAAACAGCTGGTGTCAGAGCCGCAGATTAAAACTAAGTGCCAAGAAATGCATAATAGTATCCTTCAGAAAGTCATCCAACCCTGGTAACTACCATATTAACAACATACCCCTTAGAGTTGACCCCATAGTCAGGGACTTAGGGACACACATAGACAGTATTCTAACCTTTGACAAACACATGTCTACAGTTTTGAGGACATCATTCTGTGTTGCACAACTTATAAATAAAGTATGACTTCTAGGTTCAAGGAAGTCATTGTTTCACTGTATTCAGCATTCACTAGACCTATCATTGAGTACAATGCCCCCTTTGGTAAATACCTAACCAGGCATATTCACCAAATGGAATGCCCACAAGGTTCCTAACTAAAAGAATACAGGGCATAAGTGAAACGTCCTATGCAGACCACCTCAAGGCTCTAGCTCTACATTTTTGTCTCCTACAGGCTGTTGAGGGAAGATCTATGCCTGGCATACAGGGCATTGTCAGATCCCAATCTGATGGACCTCCTGCATATCAGCAAAACAAACAGCACCAGAATTACCCATTCTAAAGACTTAAATCTTGTTTGTGATATAAATAGGACCTGCTGGAGAGACAGGCATGTATCCCAGAGACTACCCTGTCTCTGGAATAGGCTCCCCATCCATGTGAAGCAGAGTTCATTCATAACCCAATTCAGGTGTAACATGGGAAGTTGGATGGGGAACAGGAAATTCATCACTGGCTTAGCACTTAAGTCTCTAATGGAAACAGGCAATCTGCAAATGGGTCATCTCCCAGGCCACTGGTTGTAAATGTTTCATCTCCCTGCTTATACTTATCAAGGGTACCAGAACTTGCCAGAGATTTGGGATGCATGGCTAGGCTTAAAAAGGACCTTGTGGTCATTAGCTTAGTAAACAACTGTGAACCTATGAACCATACATAAAACACTTCTAAGAGTTGACTCAATAGTTAAGGATCTGGGAAAATATATACAGACAATAATCTGGCCTTTGCCCAACATGTAGACAGTATAGTAAGAAAATCATTCTATGTCACACAACCTATAAGCAAAGGTATGGCATCCAAGTCTGAGGGAAGTTATACTCAGCCCTTATCAGACCCATTATTGAGCACAGTGCCCCCTTTGGCATGTACCTAACCAGGCACTTGCAGCAGTTGGAATGCCCTCAAAGGTTCCTCACCAGGAGAATCCAGGGTATAATTACCCAAATACCCTGTCCTACACAGATCACCTTAAGGCCTATATCTGTACTATGTCTCCCACAGGTTACTGAGAGATGATCTATTCCTGGCCTATAAGGCAGCTTCATATCCAGCTGTGATGGATCTCTTGTACATTTGCAAAACAAACAGCATCGGAAACAGTAGATCGAAAGACTTGAACTTTGCCTGTGACTTAAACAGAACATGTTGGAGAGACTGCTATGTTTCCCAAAGGATCTCCATGTTATGGAATAAGCACCTCATCTATGTGAAGCAAAGTTCATCTCCTGACCCTATTCAAAAGAAGGCTTGATCATTGGATGGGACACAATAAATGCACCCCCCACCAAGTCTGGCTGACATATCCGAGACGGATAGAGGTCAATAGTAAGTAAATTAATCCCCAACTAACATCTCCCCCACACACACACAGACACACACACACACAAACATTAGCTATCTTTTTACTGATGTACTTCACCAAATAGGCATCCAAGGAACTTGAGGATAAAACTGGGTTGGGTTGCACGGCTAGGCTTGTAAAGACCATGGTGGTGGTTAGTCTAGAATAATCCTATGAATCTATTATTTATGCACAAAACATGGCACAAAAATACACCAACTGCATAATTTATACTTATTTCAGCAATATTTTACTTTACTGGCTCACCAGATGTGCAGTAGCAAGCGCCGCCCAAACCCAGTCCCAGCTGGTTGATGTGCCACTGTTCTCATGAATAACCAAGACAATGTGGTTGTCAAGGCAGAAAACGCAATTTCTATGTCTTTTCAGATGCAAATTTCAAAACAACAATTACATGGTTTCCCTTTGCTTTTGCAGGGGGCAGGCCCCCTACACCCCCCCACACCCCCCCACAACTTGGATATACCAACTCCGACTTACACAGGACCCACTGCCTTCCATTAGTACCAGCAACAGTAGTGTAATGCTCCATGACACAATTACGTGAAATATTCGGCAAAATGAAGGGTATATTTAGACAATGGCATCCTATGCCTGATGCATACAAGTAGATGAGCAGCTGAGTTAAACAGCCTTTACTTCGGAACATTATGACAAACTTGTTTTAATAATTGTTAGCAAGCCTGTTGGAAATGCTGCTCATCTACAATCAGTGTATGCATGATGTCAGTGGCTAATATGCATGGCATGCCAATCATGCCTTATTTCATATTCAGATTCGCTCATCAGTTATCTGGACCATGCCCACTCCTGCACAAAACTGAAGGTGAGCCAGTAAAGTACAATATTGCCCTTATTTCTTCCTACAACATATACTCCAAATTCAAGAGTTGACATAAATAACTAAACAGAATTTAAATAATCTCTCAAAACATAACAATGTACACTAACCTGTAGGATCCTTCAGTAGGCTTCTAAACATGTACCTCAATGTCTTAATGGAGCCATGTTTTTGTGTGAAGTGGACCGCTGTTTCAACTGAGCCAGCAGTAAAACCTACCCAGTATCTAAACAATAAAACATGGCAATAATTGCTAGCACATACAGTACCAGGAGGTTAAATCAGAGGTGATATTGAAGTGTATTAACCCAGTAGCAAGCCACGCCCAAACCCCGCCTGTGACAGCGATGTCAGTACACCGCCCACCTTTTGATTGAAAGCTGCCAAGTCATTTTCTATAGGTAGGAATAGGAATAACACAAGTTAAGTTTGAATTTACTGAATACTTTATGAACATACAATGAATTACAGATTACAACTCTATCTCATTAGTCTTATTTACTGGTAAAATGTTCAAAAAGCTACCCTTCTCAAAACAGCATGTTGAGGGTAATAGAATGTGGCATGCTTTTATCAATGTAGATACTTAGGAGGGAGGTTCACTACAACATGCATTAGCAATTTGATGCAGTTAATTCACATTTTCTAGTACCTTTGATAAGATCAAACAATAAATATAGATATTCATCAAATAATATACTCCTCAAACTACATAATTCAAATAAAATACTCCAGTGGAATGCCATCCAGATGAAATACAAGACACAATGTACTAATTTACATGACCAACAAAAAAAGAATTAAATGAAGCAAGTGATTTAGCATGGCTCAGTTCTACACCCATGAATGGTCAATCTTTTTTGTCAATAATATCTCTTTATTGTTTTCCATTTACATATCAGAACATTTCACATTATTAAACACAGGTATTATGCAGTTGGTAAAACATTAAAACACTTGGAACATATTTACACTATTTACATGAATGCTTTCATACATTAGTGATGTGACCAAAGGTAAAAACTTATTTTTCATTGTTATTACCCTTCCTTTAGAATATTATTATCTTTTGTTGTGTGTCATAATTGTGTATGTTAACAGTGCAATCACCAATCAGTTCTTCATGCAAGTATAATATTAAAGATTGCTCCCAAAGTTTCAGACTGTTATGATTTTGGTTCTGTTTATTTAATATATATTTGTGAGCTAATATATGTCTTATCGCTAAAGTCCTAAAGTTCTTCCATGATAATATAGATGGTGTTAACCAGTTAGTACCTATGTACAGTTTTATTAATAGGAAAATATTTATAAGAATGGTTATCTGTTTTTTTGACAACTTATTTGGTGCGATTTGTAAAATCGTAAATTCCCAATTGAGTGTTGACATCTGATACCCTGTTTTTTGAAGTTGTATTTTCAGTGAATTCCACAATTTGAAAACACATTTACAACTCCAAAACATGTGGAGAAGGTCCGCTATTTCATCTTTACAATGTGGACACATTGGGGAGTTTTTAGGGTTAAATTTATGCAATCTAAGACGTGTGTAATAAGCATTATTGTATATCATGATTTGGGTAAATGCTAGTTTTTGAAGTGATATGGATTTTATAGTTGAATTAATTGCTTGTACTATTCTATGATTCTCTATCGATGGTAATTTATCTTTCCAATATTTGGATACGAGTATATTTTCTTGAAATTTCATCTCCTTTATTAATTCGTATGAGGATGTTATAAATTTATTATTTTGACTAAGGGTTTGCCATAGTAAGCTACATTTCCTTTGGTCTTCTTTAATTATATTGATATCCTGCAAGTAACCTATACATAATTATTTTATCTGTCTCAATATCAACATGTAAGTTTTGGGAAGGCCCATTTGATTTATTATTTCATGCAGTGTACAATTCAAATATGGATATATATCTTGCAGTGTGATATTAATTATAAGTGGAAATCTTTTTAAATCTATTGTCTGGTTATTTATTTTCAAGTTAGGGTTTTTGTGGATAGGCTGTAGAATCATCATAGGTTGGAGAAGACCCATTGTTTTAAATAAGTTCTGTGTTCTTAGTATGGAGTTTTTAAGGGGTTCCATTATATTATGTGCTTTAATATTTTCATTATTTAAGAAAGGTAGCGCTTTAGGATTTATATTCAAACTTTGAATATGTTTACAACTTAATTTTACCCAATATGGGGACCAGGCATTTTCTTGTGAGTTGTAATTAGCAATTCTTGAGATTCTGTTTGCATTTATAATCAAGTAATAATACTCAAAGTTTGGAAGGTCTAATCCACCTTTATTTTTAGGTGTCATCAATTTATCATATGAAATTCTACATTTTTTGGTTCCCAAATAAATTTAGCAAATTCAGTGTGTATTTGCTTAAAAAACTTTTTTGGGTATTAATAATTGTGAGGACATAAAGATGTATAATAATCTGGGCAAAATATTCATTTTGATAATTGAGACTTTTGCAAGCGATGGTAATTTTAGATTTTTCCATCTTTTTAGGTCAAGTAAAACGTGATCCCATTTTTGTTTGATATTATTAAGATATAAATTTTTATTCTCTGTAGAGAATATAACTCCTAAATATTTAATCCTTTCTTCAGATTTTATTTGACCTATCAGAGGTAAAAGTGAGAAAGGTTTTGGTGTTTTTAGCGGAAAAATGTTAGTTTTTTTTATGTTTATTTTATAATGAATGGTCAATCTAACATGACACCAAAAACAACCTAACACACAGCACTTACAAAGATGCTTTACAAATGGAATGCCTAAAATATCACTGAGCTGATTAGAAATCTTTTCAAAAAATGAGTAAACTCCACAAAATGACAATGCAAAATCATCTTCTACCAAGTATATCTAATGTAAAACAAACAAAAAACATATTTATCTTTGAAATAATGGGCAATGATACCAAAAAACTGTAATATCAAATTACTACAATCTGTGGTGTACAACAGTCCAAAGAGGGGATACCAGTGGAAGTGAGTGTGCATCAGTGTTCCAGACTGAGCCTATTCCTGTTCATGCTATTAAAGACTGTATCAGCAAACAGCTCACAGGAAACAGATCAACAAAGCTGCTTTACAGATTTATTATTTATTTATGTATTTATTAGCATTTATTTACCATGACTGTCTGACTGGGCACTAGAAGTAACCCTTTTCAGTAAAGGTCTGGAGAGAAACGCTCCTTAAGGCAGAAATCAAATTATAGGTTCATAGGAGGGTACTAGGCTATTGGCCCTAGGGCCTATATAAGCCTAGCCAAAAATGTGCCCTGGCTTTCGCCACCCAAGAAAATTATTTTCCTGTGCCCCTGTCGAGCAGAGCCACAGAAGTGATCCCCGGGGTGAATTTCCTATCTCCCATCCAATCATCATGATTTTTCTTGAAGAGTGCTAATGAGGACCTCTGTTTGACACAGAGAGGTAGTCTGTTCCAGAGTATGGAAAGTCAATGGGACAGGAATCTACCCCTCCAGCATGTTCTGTTTATTGTGGTGACAAGGTTTAGGTCCCTAGAGCGTGTAGCTCGGAGGGATTGGGATTTCTTTAAGTGGAGCATGTCCAACAGCTCTGAGTTTGACATAGCTTTGTATGTTAGGCAGAGATCGCCTCTGAGTAGGTGATGTGCGACGTTGTAAAGCTGGACTTTTTTGAGACGGTCTGCGTAGGGCATCTATTTGAGGCCAGTAATCCTCTTTGTGAGGTATTTCTGTGGCCTTTCCAGTTGTTGTAGATGTCTTGTGAGGTACATACCAAAAGGAGCGGTGTACTCAATAATGGGTCTAATGAGTGATGAGTAGAGGGGAACAATGAGCTCTTTTTTTTGGATGAGAAACCTTTTGTGATGAGGTGAGCCACGCAGAAGGGTTTCCTGACCACTGTGGCGATGTGATTATCAAAGGAGAGACTACTGTCCACCTGTGTCCCAAGGTCTCATCACATTTTCAGCATTAAGTAGACTACCAGCTATGTGGTAGTTCATGGGTACAGAGGTTTTACCAAAGGGGATGACAATACACTTTTTGGCATTGAGCTTCAGGCCATGGCTTTGACACCAGGCATCTGTCGCAATGAGGCCCTTTTGTAGTATGTCCACATCGTTAGGAGTTTTGAATATGGCTCCTAGTTTGCAGTCATGTGCAAACTTTGTTAGCCAAAGATCTTCTGTGTTAGCCTGTACTTCAGAGAAGTAGATACCAAACAGGAGAGGACCCAGGACTGAACCCTGTGGTACTCCACTTGTCACTGGTCTGAAGTCGGATTTGGAGTCTGCTACTTTCACAGTGGGGTTCTGTCCATGAGCCAGTTGGCAACCCATCTTGCGACATAGGGATTTATACCTAGTTTAGTGAGCTTATCTATAATTCCAGAGTGGGGGATGGTGTTGAAAGCCTTGGCGAGATCTAGATAAGCTGTGTGAACCACATTACCCTCATCTATGGCTTTGGTGACTGCTTCAAAGAAGTCAATCAGGTTTAGGAGACATGATCTGCCTTAAACAAATTCGAACTGGGTAGGGTCCAGAGTTTGGAGATTACCAATGTCTTTGTTTATGAGTTCCATGATGATACGTTCCATGGCCTTGCAGGCCAGGCTCGTCAGGCTAATGGGGCGGTAGTTCCTGGGGTCCGTCGTGGCTCCCCCTTTGTGGAGTGGAATAACCATCACGGTGCGCCATTCAGTGGGCACAAATTACCAATTTTAACAAAAGGAATATTCAGATACCAGATCTACAATTCTGCTTAGGCAGTAGTGGAATAAATAATAAACAATTATCTTAGTTCCCTATTACTGTAACATATGCAGTTCAGCAACTTATTGAGAAGTGCAAAAATCTATGGAGAATTGTTATCAGTAGTGAAGACAACAAACTAAGTATTAAAGCTAAAGATTAAGGTGTACTAAGAAAGTACAGGTAAAAGAGAAGAGCATAGGAGTAGAAAGAAATTAGAAGTATGGAAATAATAGTGAAGCCTAGTGTTGGGGAACTGTAGCAGAGTAAAATAGGTCAGTCAGGTTAATCACCGCCCTCAGGCATGTCAATCATGGTGGCCACGCCCATTCCTGCGCAAACTAACTGGTGGGTTAATACACTTCAATATCGCCAAATCAGAACTCACAGGAAAACTACTTCTAAACTTTTTTTTTACTATCCACAAAAGGAAAACACAATAAATAGTGTAAAAAATACCTAACTAATAAGACACACAAAAAACGTCAACAATGATTGCATGCTCTCAACTGAGCTAAAGTCCTGCAGAGCAAAGCAAAAGAACATGGCACACCTGCAAAACCAGACTCCCAACTAGTCATGGAAAAAGACAGACAGTCACCACAATAAATACCCCCCTACACACAAACACACACACCAAAATAAATGCAAAGAGTGCAGTGAAACTAGCATCCTCTAAAAATGAAACCTGTAATACAAAACTGTACATTATATACACCATACAACATGAAAACTAGTACACCAAATATATACTGCACACTTTCTACTTAAAATTCCCTAGTAATTACACCAAACATGAGAGATGACATCAATAATTCACAGTTTAAATAAGAATCTTCCAAACACAGAAATGTTCTCTTAGCTGTAATGTCCAAGTGTGTAGTCTAAACAGGCCCCATTCATTCTTCTAGTAGCCAATATCCTACAAAACAGACTGCTTCTCCAAGTGACTTGCACAAAATCTACATACAGTTTAAACAACATACTATAGCTGTTATCTGCAAAACTTACTGGAAAATTCAAGCCACCTAAAGCAAATCATGACAGTCATCTTTAATCCCACTCTCACCAGCCACAAAAAGTAAAATTCTTAGACAAGTAGCAAGTATAAAAAAGCTGTACTAACCTCTTGTCCAACCTTCCATCATAACTGCAAGTCCCAAACTGAGCTGAATTCTGTAGAAAATGGCACATACCATTTCCTAAAACAGCATACCCACTTCCAAAGAATTAATTCAAGCATTATCTCTCCACAGGATGCACCTATATTACTCTGTGCACCTATATTACTTTGTGATGAATACATCAACAGATTACACAGGTTGATATATTCAAATAAATACATAGAATGAAACGAATAAGAATCCGCCACATAACACAAGCACTCAGGTCACTCCAAAGCAAGTACAAATATGACTCAGTCACTGTCCATGCCGGCGAGAATGACCTGAGACGTACCTCCCTGGACTACATGAAAAGAGACATAGAGGAGCTCTCTGATTATGTAGCCCAGGCCGGTATGACCCTGACCCTGAGCAGCATCTTACCCTCACCAAGAATGATGCCACAGTACAAAGACAAAATGATCAGCTTTAATAATTGGCTCAGTTACTGGTGTCATTCTAGGGGGATCCAATGTCTGTCTGCTTGGGATGACATGCTTGACAAGTCACGCTGCTTCGCAAGGGACGGCTTGCACCTGTCACCCCTAGGCTTCCGGATATTGGCAAAGGCTCTTGCCACCCCCATAGTGCCTTTTTTAGGCAAGGCTCAAAAGACAAACCTACCTCCCTAAAAAACACAAGTGGAAAAAAACTAAGGGTGATGCTGCTCAACGCCAGAAGTCTAAACCTCAAGATGCAGGCTCTCGAAGCCCTCCTCAGTATGGAGAGCATCGATGTCTGTGCAGTGACTGAAACCTGGTTCAAGGCTCCTGAGAGCACCACAGCACTACCAGGTTATACCTCATATCATGCTTTTCGGCCCCATAACTTGGACCGAACCACAAAGGGAGGGGGAGTGTCCATATTCATCAAAGACACCTACACCTCCAGGTTAGTGGCAACGCAAGAAGCATCGGAGACCATCCATGTGCAACTAACAGTAGGCAAAACTGCCCTACAGTTTGTAGCATGCTACAGACCACCCTCTCAAACTCAGGAACCCCACTCAGCCTTCCTGAAGACAATGGAGAGTATGAATGTCTCTCCAAATACTATCATATTGGGAGACTTCAACTACCCAAACATAGACTGGGAGCATTACTCAAGCCCCAACACCCTAGCCCAAAGGTTCCTAGAATTCATAAACTCAAATGAAATGGAACAACTAGTCACCACTCCCACAAGAGGAGATAATATACTAGACCTGATCATCACAAACATGGGGACACAATGCTCCACACCAGAAGTATACCCCTCACTGGTGAGATCAGACCATAAACTAATCTCACTGGAAATCCACATCCCACCCCCACCCCCAGTGCAAAAGACAACAGTGAGGAACTTCTCAAAAGCTGACTTCACACTTCTTAAGACAAGTGGTATCCTTCAAGGCCCCTGGGCCAGTGGAAACCACAGCCCACACCGCTGAATCCTTTATAAATGCTTTCTATGGACACCTTCAAGAATGCATGGATCATGCAATCCCAAATAAAACGAAGACCCTTTCCCCCAAAGGCAGGCGTCCTGTCTGGTGGGCCCCAGCCATAAACAAACTTTACAACAAGGGGAGGAAGCTACTACAGGACAGAGCAAAATCCCAAAAAGGGAAGGCATCTCTGATCAGTGCTAGCAAAAAACTACGATCACTCATAAAATCATCCAAGGGCAACTTTTAGAGAAAAATCACAAAAGACACTAAAGATAATCACAAGGCCTTCTTTAGTTATGTTAGAAACCTGGGTGGAAACTCCCAGATATGCTCAGAGTTAGTTCAAAATGACAAAAAATACACTGAACCCACAGATATTGCCAACATACTGGCAGACAGGTTCAGTGCAAATCCCCCCCCCCCCAAAAGGAGAAATATCTATCCCATCTGAATGTAGCCTCCCTGACATCTCAGATGTCCAGGTGAGAGCCGCCATCTCCAAAGCTAAAAACACAGCATCAATGGGACCAGACGGTGTCCCGGGCTGCGTGCTACATGAACTCCAAGAGGAACTAAACATAAGACTGCTGCTTAATCTTAGCCTTACTACAGGATACGTACCCAAAGAATGGCGTACAGCAACAGTGATCCCACTCCACAAAGGAGGTGCTTCTACGGACCCTTGAAATTACAGCCCCATAAGCCTGACGAGCCTGGTCTGCAAAGCTATGGAGAGGATCATTATGGAACTCATAAACAAAGACATTGGAGACCTACAGACACTTGATCCTACCCAATTCGGCTTTGTTAAGGGCAGATCCTGCCTTTTGAACCTGGTCGACTTTTTTGAAACAGTCACTAAGGCCACTGATGAGGGTAAGGCAGTTCACACAGCCTACCTTGATCTTGCAAAAGCCTTCGACACAATACCCCACTCGGGCATCATAGACAAGCTCACCAGCTTAAATGTAAATCCATATGTCATAAGATGGGTTGCAAACTGGCTAAAGGACAGAACCCACAAGGTCAGAATTGCTGGAGCCATGTCAGACTCTAAGCCAGTCACAAGTGGTGTCCCACAGGGCTCGGTCCTGGGACCCCTCTTGTTCGGCATTTATTTCTCAGAGGTACAAGCAAACATAGGAGGGATGTGGCTGACAAAGTCTGCAGATGACTGCAAACTGGGTGCCATAACTGATACTCCAGCGGACACAAGCATCAGGTTCAAAAGGCCTCACAGAAATGGATAACTGGTGCCAGAGCCATGGCCTTAAACTGAACGCCAAAAAATGTATAGTCATACCCTTTGGGAAAAACAAAGTACCCACAAATTACAACATAGGTGGTAATCCATTAATTACGGAAGAAGTAATCAGGGACCTAGGGACCCAAGTTGACAGTAACCTCTCTTTTGACACCCACATTGCCAAAGTGGTTAGGAAGACCTTCTATATTGCCCATCTTATCATGAAAGGATTCACATCTAGATCAAGAGAGGTCATTGTGCCCCTATACTCCTCCCTTATCAGGCCCATGATTGAGTACAATGCCCCATTTGGTATGTACCTTACCCGGCACCTGCAGCAGTTAAA
Source organism: Protopterus annectens (assembly GCF_019279795.1). Lineage (NCBI taxonomy): Eukaryota > Metazoa > Chordata > Ceratodontiformes > Protopteridae > Protopterus > Protopterus annectens. The sequence continues at coordinate 1,123,301,327 of NC_056735.1, forward strand.
AAGACCCCAAAAGTACCTCACCAAGAGGATCAAGGGTCTCAAACATATGTCATATGCTGCCAGACTGAAGAAACTCCAGCTCTATTCAGTCGCATACCGCCTACTCAGAGGAGATCTATGCCTGACGTACAAGGCCATGTCCAATCCGGAATTAATGGACATGCTCCACCTGAAAAAATCCAAATCCACCAGAGCCACGAGAGCGAGAGATTTAAACCTCAACACAGAAATAAATAGGACATGCTGGAGGGACAGATTCATAACCCAGAGGCTCCCTACACTCGGGAACAGAATCCCAGTCCATGTTAGGCAGAGCCCCTCACTGACTCTCTTCAAGAGAAATCTTGACGAGTGGATGGGAGATCGTAGGTTTACCCCGGGGGTCATCTCTGTGTCACTACTAGACAGAGGCACAGTAAACTAAACCCTAAATGGGCACAGTATTATCATTCCAAGGGGTGGCGGAAGCCACACACACTCTGGCTAGGCTTATAAATTCCCTAGGGCAGATAGCCTAGTACGAACCTATGAACCTATGAAGACATATTAAGCAGCTAATCATTTAAATCTCTCATACAGTGAAATGAAAATCACTGTCAATCCATAAACAAATGTAGTTAGCACCTCATCAAGTTGAATAGGGCCATTTTCACCTCTGCTGGCACCCATTGTTTAATCCAGTATGTCCAGCATGAAAAGCACTTAGCCAAGGATGACTACAGCAATTTTAGAATAATTAACATGCAAAACGATTGACTCAGGCTTCATTTACCACAAACTGAGAATTATGTAATTATTTTTTTATATATATTTAGTCAAACTTTTAGTTAATGTAACAAACTATAAAAACTGTGGATTTTTAGTGGAGATTGTGTCAGAAAAATATGTATTAATGTATATGTTTAGTGCTTATTAGAAGCTAAAAGGGTTAACACATTTCATTCTATTTTATGTACAGCTTAGTTTTGTATGAAATTACAAGATGCTTTTCAAACTGCAATATGCTTTCTGAAACTGCAAGATGCTCTCAGACCTAGTATTTGCTAGCACAGCAAAATTCATGTTTATGCCTTTTGGAAATGTACTGAGAAGCAGGTGATTATCTGCTAGGTCAGGAAAATAATGAATATAACAATACTGTTTTCTATAATGTTATTGAACTTAGGTTCATAGGTTCATAGGTTCATACTAGGCTATCTGCCCTAGGGCATTTATAAGCCTAGCCAGAGTGTGTTTGGCTTTCGCCACCCATTTTAAATTAATTTTGCTATGCCTTTTTTTGAGGTTAGTATACTGTGCCTCTGTCTAACAGTGACACAGAAGTGATAGCCGGGGTAAACCTACGATCTCCCATCCACTCATCAAGATTCCTCTTGAAGAGAGTCAATGTGGGACTCTGCCTAACCTGGACTGGGATTTTATTCCAGAGTGAAGGGAGCCTCTGGGTTATGAATCTGTCCCTCCAGCATGTCCTATTTATTTCAGTGCTGAGGTTCAAGTCTCTCGAGCGTGGCTCGATGGGATTTGGATTTTCTGAGGTGCAGCATGTCCATTAATTCCGGGTTGGACATGGCTTTATCGTCAGGCACAGATCGCCTCTGAGCAGGCGGTATGCCACTGAGTAGAGCTGGAGTTTCTTTAACCGGGCAGCATATGGCATCTGTTTGAGCCCTTTGATCCTCTTGGTGAGGTACTTTTGGGGTCTTTCCAGTTGCTGCAGGTGTCTGGTAAGGTACATCCCAAAAGGGGCATTGTACTCAATTATGGGCCTGATGAGGGATGAGAAAAGAGGTACGATGACCTCCCCTGATCTAGATGTGAATCCCTTCATGATTAGGTGGGCTATATAAAATGTTTTTCTAACCACTTTGGCCACGTGGTTGTCAAATGAGAGATTGCTATCAACTTGGGTCCCCAGGTCCCTAATGACTTCTTCTGTACTTAATGGATTACCACCTATGTGGTAATTTGTGGGCACTTTGTTTTTGCCAAAGGGGATGACTATACACTTTTTGGTATTTAGGTTGAGGCCATGGCTCTGGCACCAGTTGTCTGTTTCTATGAGGCCCCTTTGGAGGATGCTTATGTCAGCTGGAGAGTTGATTATGGCGCCCAGTTTGCAGTCATCTGCGAACTTGCTCAGCCACAGTCCTTCCGTGTTGGCCTGTACCACCGAGAAATATATACCGAACAAGAGAGGTCCAAGGACTGAGCCTTGTGGGACGCCACTTGTAACTGGTTTGGAGTCTGACATGGCTCCAGTAATTCTAACCATGTGGGTTCTGTCCTTGAGCCAGTTTGCAACCCATCTAGTGACATAGGGGTTTATATTTAAGCTGGTGAGCTTATCTATAATGCCTGAGTGGGGTATTGTATCGAAGGCTTTTGCGAGGTCCAGGTAGGCTGTGTGGACCACCTTCCCCTCGTCAATGGCCTTGGTGACTGTTTCAAAGAAATCGACCAGGTTTAAGAGGCAGGATCTGCCCTTAACAAAGCCAAACTGGGTAGGATCCAGTGTCTGTAGGTCCCCAATATCCTTATTTATGAGGTCCATGATGATCCTTTCCATAGCTTTGCAGACCAAGCTAGTCAGGCTTATGGGGCGATAGTTTCCAGGATCCGTTGAGGCACCACCTTTGTGGAGAGGGACCACTGTTCCTGTACGCCACTCTTTGGGTACATATCCTGTAGTACGGCTAAGATTGAACAGTAGTTTTATGTTTGGGTTTAGCTCTTCTTGGAGTTCATGTAGGACGCAGCCCGGGACACCATCTGGTCCCATTGATGCTATGTTTTTCGCTTTGGAGAGGGCGGCTCTTAACTGAGCATCTGAGATGTCAGGGGGGCAGCACTCTGTTGGGATAGATATTTGCCCTTTTGGTGGGGAGAGGGGGAAGAAGTTTGCACTGAACCTGTCAGCTAGGATGTTGGCAATGTCTGTGGGCTCGGTGTATTTTTTGTCATTTTGGACTAATTCTGAGCATATCTGGGAATTCCCACCCAGGTTCCTAACATAACTAAAGAAAGCCTTGTGATTATCCTTAGTGTCCTGTGCATTTTTTCTCTCGAAGCTGGCCTTAGACGATTTTATGAGTGCCCGTAGTTTTTTGCTAATACTGATCAGAGATGCCTTCCCTTTTGTGATTTTGCTCTATCATGTAGTAGCTTCCTCCTTCTATTGTATAGTTTGTTTATGGCTGGGGTCCACCAGACAGGACGTCTGCCTTTGGAGGATTGGGTCTTGGTTTTATTTGGGATTGCATGATCCATGCATTCCTGAAGGTGTTCATAGAATGCGTTTATAAAGGATTCTGCGGTCTGGGCTGTATTTTCCACAGGCCCGGGGCTTTGAAGGATTTCGCCTCAGTTTTGAGGCATGTGAAATTTGCTTTAGAGAAGTTTTTCACTGTGGTTTTCTGGGCAGGGGGTGGGGTCGGGATGTGAATATCCAGTGAGATTAGTTTATAGTCTGATCTTACCAGTGAGGGATACACTTCTGGTCTGGAGCATAGTGTCCCCATGTTGGTGATGATCAGGTCCAGTATGTTTTCCCCTCTTGTGGGAATGGTAACAAGTTGTTCCATAGCATTTGAGTTTATAAATTCTAGGAACCCTTGGGCTAGGGTGCTGGAGCTAGAGTAATGCTCCCAGTCTATGTTTGGGTAGTTGAAGTCGCCCAATATAATGGTGTTTGGAGAGACCTTCATATTTTCCAGTATTCTCAGGAAGGCCAAGTGGGGTTCCTGTGTTTGGGAGGGTGGTCTGTAGTAGGCTATAAACTGGAAGGCAGTTTTACCCACTGTTAGTTGCACATGGATAGTCTCTGATGCTTCGTGCTGTGCCACCAACCTGGAGGTGTGGGTATCTTTGACGAATATTGATACTCCCCCTCCTTTTGTGGTTTGATCCAAGTTTTGGGGCTGAAAAGCATGGTATGAGGTATAACCTGGTAGTGCTGGGGTGCTCTCGGGAGCCTTGAACCAGGTTTCTGTTACTGCACAGATATCAATGTTCTCCATGCTAAGGAGAGTTTCGAGTGCGTGCATCTTGAGGTTTAGACTTCTGGCGTTGAGTAGCATTACTCTTAGTTTCTTATCCCTTGTGATACCTATGGAGGTGGGTTTGTCTTTTGAGCCTTGCCTAAAAAAGGCACTATGGGGTTAGCAAGAGCCTTTGCCAATATCCGAAAGCCCAGGGGTGACAGGTGCAAGCCGTCCCTAGCGAAGCATCGTGGCTTGTCAAGTATATCATCCCAGGCTGATAGGCAATGGATCCCCTTTGAATGACACCAACACTTAAGCCAATTGTTGAAAGTGATCATCTTGTCTTCATATTGTGGCATCATTCTTGGTGAGGGTAAGATGCTACTCAAGGTCAGGGTCATACCGGCCTGGGCTACATGCTCAGAGAGCTCCTCTATGTCTCTTTTCATGTAGTCCAGGGAGGTACATCTCAGGTCATTCACACGAGCATGGACAATGACTGAGTCATATTTGTACTTGCCTTGGAGTGACCTGAGTGCTTGTGTTATGTGGCGGATCCTAGCGCCCGACAGGCAGCTCACCATGACCTTCTCCTTGTTCAGCCTGGTGAGCGGGACGTCAGTGTGCCTGACGATAGAGTCACCTATTACAAGTGTATCAGTGTGTTGTTTAGCCTTAAGGGCTGTGACTGTTCGGCACACTGGCTTTGTGAGCTATCTGTTGCACGTGTTTTGTTTTGGGGTAGCGGTTGCTTGGGTGTCTGCTTTGGAGGTCTCTGCTGCTTAGGCAGATTTTTATTTTGAGCCTCCGAGTATGTTTTTGTGTGTTTATGTGTTTGGTTTGTTGTCGTGGTAGGTCTATGTGAGACTGGAATTGTAGTGAGTGTGGTTTCCTTCTCCTCCTGACTGGTTACGCCAGTACTGAGTTGAGAGAGCTTAGCCTCCAGTTTGGCTATATGGTTGCATCTCTCACGTGTTGGAATTTGTTGGGAGGAGGAGAGGGTTGTCTGTGTACATGAGGCAGTTGTAACATTGCCTCAAGATTCCCAGATTCACCAGCTGGACCAGAGAGGAGATTGACAATTGACCTTTGGACATGCTAGAATAGTATTGGGAATTCCTTTATAATTGAAAAAAAGGGCCAATGGGGAACAAGGTACTCAAGAAGAGTTTGTGAGGGTGTAGTGCTTTTAATTTTTTAGAGCTGACTTATATAATTGCTTTAGTGAGCAAGTGCCAGGTAACTTAAATGCAATGTGTTACAGGTAACTTAAATGCAAAAACGACAAACAGTAACTTTCTTTCAAGTGAAACAAGGAAATAAGTACAGTAAGCAATGCAGATATCACTAGGGATCCACAGAAGTGCTAAAAGGCCGCGTTTTAGTTGGAATTAGCGTTTCAGGGAAATAAACAAACAACAAGCATACAAATAACGCTAGATTCAGCAGGCCTGGATCTAGTCTATGCTACAGCAAACAAGGTGTACCAATTTCAGTAAGAAACAGTTAGAATATGCAGGCACTATAAGACTCTAACCAGAAATTCCCTGCTCAGAAGGGCAGAGTCCAGCCTCTCCTCCCACAAGAGTGCAGACCGCAATCCTTCTTAACGTAAAATAACTGGCCTGAAGCCCAAGTGCTTAAACCAGAACTAATACACTTTTAGAATAACAGACACTGAGCTCTCAATCAGCAGTTCCCAACTTAGAGGGATGTAAGCTACCTGTCCTGCCACCACAGTGCAGGACACAAACCTTCCCGATGTAAAACAACTGGTCTGAAGCCCAAGTGCTTAATCCAAAAGACTCAGAAATGATAGCTACACTTTAATCAAGTTGCTACCAGCAGTAATAAATACAACTGAATACTTTAAAGAATGCCTGGATTAGTGCTCATGTTATACAAATAAAGCTAGATTCAGCAGGCCTGGATCTAGTCTATGCTACAGCAAACAAGGTGTACCAATTTCAGTAAGAAGCAGTTCAAATATGCAGGCACTATAAGCTTTAACCATAAATTCCCAGCTCAGAAGGACAGAGTCCAGCTTCTCCTCCCACAAGAGTGCAGAACACGAACCCTCTTAATGTAAAATAACTGGCCTCAAGCCCAAGTGCTTAAACCAGAATGAATACACCTTTAGAATAACAGACACTGAGCCCTCAATCAGCAGTTCCCAACTTAGAAGGATGTCCAGGAGACCTCAGTCAGCCAATGACCTCAAACAATTCTCTCTCACTGAAATGCCTGATGGCTTTGGCTAAAACAAGATGTCCCTGAATTATGTGCTCAGACACACAGCCTCCACAAACACTAGGCCCAAATACAAGCCTGAATATGGAAATGCTACAAATATCCCCACTACTTAGAACAAACTGCAGAAATGTTACTCACAGCTGAAAAGCAGCAGTGAGCCTTTAAATGAAAGTTTTAAACAGCTAAAGGAGCCACTAGGAAAAAAAGAGTTCAACTGCAACAAGTTATCATAAACAAACAACCCAACAGATGCTTAATAAGAGTGGACAATTTCCAGTTAATACCTCACACACAGTGAATCTAGCTAGAAAAAATACACAGTACACAAAGTGCTATAAACAACAAAGAAATAAAGAACAAAATAAACAAAAAACAGGATACTTAATGTTATATATTGTAGCTCCGTGTTTGCTGAGTGTCCTTCCTTCGATCAGCTCACTGTAAAATGGCTGAACACTCACAACTGAGCTTCTTAGGTAACAGAAAGTTGAAACCTGAGACAGCTTTTAAGAAAGAAATCTCAAAAGAACCAATGAGGTGCTTAGTCTAAGCTGTAGTCCAGGAGACCTCAGTCAGCCAATGACCTCAAACAATTCTCTCTCACTGAAATGCCTGATGGCTTTGGCTAAAACTAGATGTCCCTGAATTATGTGCTCAGACACACAGCCTCCACAAACACTAGGCCCAAATACAAGCCTGAATATGGAAATGCTACAAATATCCCTACTACTTAGAACAAACTGCAGAAATGTTACTCACAGCTGAAAAGCAGCAGTGAGCCTTTAAATGAAAGTTTTAAACAGCTAAAGGAGCCACTTGATAAAAGAGTTTAACTGCAACAAGTTATCATAAACAAACAACCCAACAGATGCTTAATAAGAGTGGACAATTTCCAGTTAATACCTCACACACAGTGAAACTAGCTAGAAAAAATACACAGTACACAAAGTGCTATAAACAACAAAGAAATAAAGAACAAAATAAACAAAAACAGGATACTTAATGTTATATATTGTAGCTCCGTGTTTGCTGAGTGTCCTTCCTTTGATCAGTTCACTGTAAAATGGCTGAACACTCACAACTGAGCTTCTTAGGTAACAGAAAGTTGAAATCTGAGACAGCTTTTAAGAAAGAAATCTCAAAAGAACCAATGAGGTGCTTAGTCTAAGCTGTAGTCCAGGAGACCTCAGTCAGCCAATGACCTCAGACAATTCTCTCTCACTGAAATGCCTGATGGCTTTGGCTAAAACAAGATGTCCCTGAATTATGTGCTCAGACACACAGCCTCCACAAACACTAGGCCCAAATACAAGCCTGAATATGGAAATGCTACAAATATCCCCACTACTTAGAACAAACTGCAGAAATGTTACTCACAGCTGAAAAGCAGCAGTGAGCCTTTAAATGAAAGTTTTAAACAGCTAAAGGAGCCACTAGAAAAAAGAGTTTAACTGCAACAAGTTATCATAAACAAACAACCCAACAGATGCTTAATAAGAGTGGACAATTTCCAGTTAATGCCTCACACACAGTGAAACTAGCTAGAAAAATACACAGTACACAAAGTGCTATAAACAACAAAGAAATAAAGAACAAAATAAACAAAAAACAGGATACTTAATGTTATATATTGTAGCTCCGTGTTTGCTGAGTGTCCTTCCTTCGATCAGCTCACTGTAAAATGGCTGAACCCTAACAACTGAGCTTCTTAGGTAACAGAAAGTTGAAACCTGAGACAGCTTTTAAGAAAGAAATCTCAAAAGAACCAATGAGGTGCTTAGTCTAAGCTGTAGTCCAGGAGACCTCAGTCAGCCAATGACCTCAAACAATTCTCTCTCACTGAAATGCCTGATGGCTTTGGCTAAAACAAGATGTCCCTGAATTATGTGCTCAGACACACAGCCTCCACAAACACTAGGCCCAAATACAAGCCTGAATATGGAAATGCTACAAATATCCCCACTACTTAGAACAAACTGCAGAAATGTTACTCACAGCTGAAAAGCAGCAGTGAGCCTTTAAATGAAAGTTTTAAACAGCTAAAGGAGCCACTAGAAAAAAAGAGTTTAATTGCAACAAGTTATCATAAACAAACAACCCAACAGATGCTTAATAAGAGTGGACAATTTCCAGTTAATACCTCACACACAGTGAAACTAGCTAGAAAAAATACACAGTACACAAAGTGCTATAAACAACAAAGAAATAAAGAACAAAATAAACAAAAAACAACATACTTAATGTTATATATTGTAGCTCCGAGTTTGCTGAGTGTCCTTCCTTCGATCAGCTCACTGTAAAACTTGAACAATCAGCTCTGTTCATGTTATGAGAACATGCACAGCTGCAGAAAGAGACAGATACAGTTGAACAAAGACTGCTTGAAGAAATTAACTATAATCTGTACTTGCTTTGTGCTCGAATTAGCCACAGTACCTTGAATGGTAACATTGCATACTGAGAAGTTGTATCTAACCAGTGGTCTCCAAGGCCACGTTGTTTTTGTTAGGTGCCAGCAGAAAGTCATGGACAAACAGCTGCTATGAAATAATATCGTAAGAACTTGTGATTTGTTATGTCAGCTTAGTAGGCAATGTCTTGTAAGAAACGTATAAGAATGGCTTCACTTCCTGATACTAGACAAACTCTGTATTAGCACGTTTTTGACTGCTTGCGGCAAGATTAAAGTGTCTTAACCTGAACCTGCCGTGTATTGATCTTTTTGAAGTTGTTTTTTCCTTTGACAGATTGATATCAGCAGAAAATGATAATAAAGCTACATATACAGTTTTAATTGACATATTTAACAGACTTGGAACAGCTATGAAAAAATAATTTCAGTGAAATTCTGGGGAACAACAAATAGCTATCCAAGAGGAGAATTTTATCAATACAGGTTGGCATGAGAGTAAACACATTCATTTTAATGATGCACTTGCTCTGCAAAAAATAAAACCTCTAAACATATGAATTGTATTAACCTTACAGAAACTGGCATCTCAAGAACTTCTGAACCACAAAAGCAAAAAGAACATTAAACTCTTTTGATTGATTTTTTTACTGGCCATTCCAATGCACTCACCAGTGCCATACTGTCTATAAAAATACCATGCATATACCTTTTGTCAAAGTCGTCTACACACACTCTAAAATATCTCAGCCTTTGGCGCAGACAAGACAGCATGTACTCCTCTTCTACTCCCACATACTGCAAGTCCATGCAGGTCACCAAAGAGTCCTCAGGAAAGCAGGCCTAACTAAATCTGCTTCCATACAGGGATGTGACTTAGTCATATGTCATACGTTCATAGGAGTTGCAAGTCAACTGAGCTGCAAGGACATTTCCCCCTTTGCCAGTACCCACCCTTAAGCCATTCCTCCCTTTTCAAGGAGGGCCAGGCCAGTCATACCAGGGGGTGAATTTTGGAATATCCAACCAGTTATCATTTTTAAAGGCAGAGTGTGTGTCACACTGTTTAACTTGGAGAGTTAGTTTGTTCCAGAGAAGTGGGTAGGTGGTATGTTATAAATCTATTCCTCCACCATGTTTTATTTATTTATTTATTTATTTATTTTTGTTGGAGTGAATTTAGAACTATGGCCATAGTATTAGCTGGATTGTTTGATTTCTAGATGTACAAGAGATTTTGGACTACTGGATCCATTATAGCCAGCAAAGCCTCCATGTTGTACTTAAGTAACACATGCTAACCCTGCCCCTAACTGTAACCTGCATCTTAAATATAAAAAAGCTGTTCCCATAATGTACCACTACAGAAGACAGTTGAAACACTCATCACACATGTGTGTGTGTGTGTGTATATATATATATATATATATATATATATATATATATATATATACATGTACACACACACACACACACACACACACACACACACACACACACATATATATATATATATATAGAGAGAGAGAGAGAGAGATGAATAGATATAGATATATTCATGGATTCATAGAGTCATAGTTTATTAGGCTAAAGACCCTGGGGGCCTTTGTAAGCCAGTCCAGGTTTTACAGAAAGAATAATGATGTCCTCTATTCAAATTGGAAAGTGAAGACCAGTCATTTATAAGCTGCCTCTGTTTGTAAGGGACATGAGTACCAGGCTTGGTGTGTTTCCTATTGCCCATCCACTGGTCTAGGTTTTGCTTAAATTGGGAAATAGACAAACTTAGCTTCAGATGGATGGGAAGTCTGTTCCATAGGAGGGGCAGTCTCTGGAAACATACCTGTCTCTCTAACATATTCTGTTTAAGTCACAGACAAAATTCAGGTCCCTATACCTTGTACATCTGGTACTGTTTGACTTACAAATATAGAGAGTACGGTTATGACCTGCTGTTTGGATATACTATGTAGAGGACTGGTGACAGATATGTTTTGGGGTATGCCTGGAGGGGACAGGGGGTGAGGTTTGTGCCAAATCTATCTGCTAGCAGGCTGCTGATGTCCTCAGGGTCAGTATGAGTGTTACTGTCCAATACTAGTTTGGCAGAAAAATGGGCCTTCCCTTTTAGATTTCTGATATAACTAAAGAATAACTTGTGATTATCCTTGGCAAGGGATGCTAGTTTAAATTTGTAATTGGCTTTAGAGGACTTTGCAAGATGTCTAATTTGCTTGTTCAAGCTGTGGAGGGTGTCCTTCCTCTGCTGAGTCAGTTCCCTCTTGTTCTTAGACATTAGTTTATTCTTGTTGTTGTATAACTTATTTATGCTTGATGTCCACCAGGTTGACTTGCTTTTCATTTAGTACTTTTTTGTAAGGACTTTGTTTTTACCCATTCAGGTACAGCAGAGTCTATACATCTGTATAGGTGTTTACAGAAGGCATTTGTGTACACCTCTATAGGAGTCATTGTTGACAGTGGTAGCAGGGGGTTTGAAACTATTTATGACATTGCTTAGGACTCTATAGCTTACTTTGGAGAAAAATTTCATCCTTTTTGCTCCTTGGGGGGTGGTCGGGTATGATCGTTACTTTGAATGAGACTGATTTATTATCAGACTTTACCAGGGAGGGCAACAGGTGGGGGGTAATGCAGAGACCCTCTAGTTTGGTGAGTACTAAGTCTAGGACATTCAAGTCTCTCAGAAGTACAGGCAAACACAGGAGGAATATGGCTAACCAGGTTCGCCGATGACTGCAAACTGGGAGCCATAACTGACTCTCCGGCTGACACGGACATTCTCCAAAAGGGCCTTACTGAGACGGACACCTGGTGTCAAAGTCATGGTCTCAAGCTAAATGCCAAAAAATGCATAGTCATCCCGTTTGGGAAAAACAAAACACCCATGAATTACCACATAGGTGGCAGCCCCCTTAATACAGAAGAGGTAATAAGAGATCTGGGGACCCAGGTAGATAGTAATCTCTCTTTTGACAATCATATTGCCAAAGTAGTTAGGAAATCCTTCTATGTTGTCCATCTAATTACTAAAGGGTTCACATCCAGAAATAAAGAGGTTATAGTACTCGTCACTCATCAGACCCAATATAGAGTACAATGCCCCATTTGAGATGTACCTCACAAGACACTTCCAACAGCTGTAAAGACCACAAAAGTACCTCACCAAGAGGGTTACTGACCTCAAACTTAAGTCCTATGCAGCCCGACTGGAAAAACTCCAGCTGTACTCAGTCGCATATCGCTTACTCAGAGGTGATCTCTGCCTGACTCACAAAGCCATGTCCAACTCCACCTAAAGAAATCAAAGTCACTGCGAGCCACTCGCTCTAGTGAGCTAAACCCCGCCACAACAATACATAGAACATGCTGGTGGAATAGTTTCCTGTCACAGAGACTCCCCATGCTTCGGAACAAAATTCCTAACTAAATTAGGCAGAGCCCCACAATAACACTCTTCAAGAGAAACCTTGACGAGTGGATGGGTAACAGAAAATACACCCCTGGGATCCTTCACTGGCTCTTTTTGACAGAGGCTCAGTTAATTAATCAATGGGGTGGCGAAATCTGACACACTCTGGCTAGGCTTATAAATGCCCTTGGTCAGATAGCCTAGTACCTACCTATGAACCTATATATATATATATATATATATATATATATATATATATATATATATATATATATATATGGTTCCACTTTTATGAATTTCATTTCATAGAATTTGAAAACATCCAGACCAAATCGTCGAAAACCCATATCATCGAATCTCAAATCACTGAAAACTAGAAAGCAACTAGTAATAACATTCCACAGAGTTGGTCTCGATGTTTTGGGCTTCGATGAAATGAAATTCGATGATATGAAGTGAAACCATATAAATATATATATATATATATCCACATATATATATATATATATATATATATATATACATATATGTATATATATATATATATATATATATATATATACATACATAAATATATACATATATATATACATACATAAATATATATATATACATACATAAATATATATATATACATACATAAATATATATATATATATATATATATATATATATATATATATATAAATGTGTGTATGTATATATATATATATATATATATATATATACATATATACACATATATATATATATATATATATATACATACATATACACACACACACACATATATATATATATATATATATACACATACATATATATATATATATATATATATATATGTATATATATATATATATATATACACACACACACACACACACACACATATATATATATATATATATATATATATATATATTTATACACACACACACACACAGAGTTTATCAGCATTTGATGAGGTCGCTGATTCGTTTATCAGAGTTTGATGAGGTTGCTGATTCAATCTCATCATATGAGAATAGAATAAGGAATCAAAAATTGAAGAAGCTAGCTCGAGATAAGAACGATTTTTTAAAGGGGCATGTGTTCACTTGGCCCCATAACACCATAAGTGCTTTGAATGCTAATAATGCACCTATCTTGGCCACGGTGGAGACTGCCACTCCCCCAGTAGTGGGTGGAGATGATCCTGTGATGACAGCGAGTATACAGACCAACGAAGGAGCGTGTAATTCTGTGCGCTTAGATTCTGTTAACTTAACAGGTGTTGCTTCCTGTTCTCTGCAACAAGATGTTTGGAGGAAGGTCCCATCTGAGAAGCAGGTTTTTGGG